>NC_079147.1:38114580-38124476 GCF_945859685.1 Eupeodes corollae
TTTCTGAAGGACATTCTGAAGGACTTTATAGGCGGCTTTTCTGATTGCATATTGGTAATGTTGCCACTTGTTTTCGATACCTTGTGTCGGAGGCAGAGAACTTCAAGAGAGGTTACTTGCAACTCAGTCGGAAAAGGATTTGGTGATCTCTGGCGATTGTAGCCGTTCGACGTTGTACCTTCTAACAGCACCTCCTTGTTTTGCCTTGGGTCTGGAAATCCAAAGTGATACCTTGGCTACAACGAGGAAGTGGTCCGAGTCGATTGTTAGCTCCTCGAAAAGTTTGGATATCCATGATGCTGGAAGCGTGTCTGGCGTCGATCGCAATGTGGTCAATCTGGTTGACGGTAGATTGATCTGGAGAAGTCCAAGTTACTTTGTAGATGTTGAGGTGTGGAAAACTCGTACTTCCTTTCATGACGTTTCGCCACGCAGCAAAATCTATGAGAATGAATCCGTTTTCGGAATTGTTGTCGTGCAGGCTGTTCTTCTCGATTATTTCGCCAAAGATGTCCTCCATTCCTAGCTTGGTATTAAAATCGCCCAGGACTATTTTAATATCGTAGCTAGAACACTGCTTATATGTTTAGTCTAAGAGCTCGAAGAACATATCTTCGGTGTTGTCGTCTTTCTCTTCTGTGGGGAGTGCGCATATCAGGCTAATGTTGCCAAACTTAGCCTTGATGCGTTTGTTCATTAGGCGCTCATTGATGCACATTTTTGCCTAAGTCTGGCTCCAATGACGAAGCCGCATCCAAATAAGCGCTTTTGGTTTTCGTGGTAGCAGTCACCACAGTAAATATTTTCATCCTCTCTTTGCCTGGTGATGCCTGCTTTATATCGTTCTAGGGCCTCCGCTAATTCTTCGGCTGCACGTGGTCTGTTAAGGGACCTAACATTCCACGTGCATATCCGAAGTTTGTTGTCCTTTATTCGTTTGCGTGGGTTGTCAACAGTAAATCCGTCCGTATCCGAGGCTTGTTGTGCTTCGCAACTATGAAAGCTTTTACGTGGCTAGGAAGTCACAACGACAGCACAACCCCCAACCTGCAGTTCCAGATCCTAAGAATAACTTCAAGGATGGGGAGCCGGATTAAACCGCTCCTTATATGCTTGGGCTCCGAATAAGTCGAAGAAGCCCTATAAGGTGTTCACTAAGTAGTTCGACCTTACTGGAACTGTAGACGCCACCGTTGATTCCATCTTGGGAATTCCTCCACTGCCCTTCTGGATAAGAAGAGGTGCCTTAGTGGAAACACATCTCCCCCCTCTCTCTCGTTTGTTGCCCCAAACAAATTTCCATTGGGGTGTGAACCCAATCTCCAGTTGAGGTACTAGACACCCGATGTTCACCACGGGGAGGTGAGAGTAGGAGTTGATATATAAATCGAATTGACACTTTTTTTTACAGAATATAAAAATCTAAACAAAAAATTACTAACAGTTTTTAAAAATGTACTTTTGACTGATATATCTTTTTAAAAATTAAAAACATTGGCTTCAAATTAATTTTATCCACACACAAAACATTAGTGTTTATATTAAGTAGATTAGATTATAAAAATCCAACATTCCTTTTTTTTAAATTTAAAATCTACAAAAAATAGTACGCAACATTTGTAAAAATTGGTTTTCGGTTCTTGATATCTTGTTAATAATAGTTAATGTTGCCTTCAAAACAATTTTATGCATCTAATTTGTATTTGTTTACATAAAAAATAAAAGTTTTTAAGAAATTTTACTTAAATTGATACAAATTTTTCTCGACCAAGAATCTTGTTAACAAAAATTGATTTTGAAATCAAACTATTTTTTGATATGCAAAATAATGTTGGTAATTTTTAATTTCTTTAGAATAATTCAACTAGTAACTTTTTTAACAAAACATGGTAACCTACAATCCTTTTAAGTAATTGACAGACAAGATGGGAAGTTATTAGTGTGGGTCGCATCAAAGCCTTTTTTATTTTTTTTTTCGACCATGTAATAATATATTCATCATATTACCAATTTATTTTTCTTGTTATGGTTTTCAACTTTTGAACCACAATTTTTTGTTATTTTATAATGAAATTTTAAGTAGCAATTACCAATTTATAGGCTTATAAACTGAACTTTACGAAAAAGGTAGACAATTGCAAGAATCCATAAATATTATACTCATTAGCTGATCCCAGGCAAACCTAATAAAATTTCTTTAAAAAAATGTTTAAATATGATCAATATTTTTAATGTCACATTCAGGTGGCTTAAATATTTCAATAAAATACGAATCCCGTTAATATCACATTTATTTTGATTTTTGTCCTTTTATTTCTTCATCTTGGCCGTATAAAGAATCCTCAATCCATAGAATAATATAAAAATCATCTTCTATACAAATAGCACATCTACATAGGAACCTTTCGCATTTCGCCATTATTTCAAAACAAGTAGAGTCGAGTGAAGGTATATATATGTGTGTGTATATGAGAAACTACTGCACTTTCATTTCACTCCCGCATAGAATAAAATAATAAATGAAAGACCATTAAGATCGTACCCTATTATCCTTTCTAGAATTTCACAAGCTACGTTTGTTTTATTAGATACAATAAACGCCAATTTCTTTTGCACAATCACATACATATCTATCTCATATGTGTTCCAGGATTCTATTTCAATAGGTACTGCAACAGGACCACGGTTTTACCTTTTTTTTTTTCTTTTTCTGTGAAAACAGATGTTCGAAGGACTACCATACATCTATAGAGGGTACAGTAGGTCGTGTGTGTGTGTGTGTGATGCTTATGTGCGCTGCTGCTACTACCTATAAAGCTTAAGCTCAGTTAAAAAGCATAAACAAACATTTATTATTATACTCGTACATCTATTCTACAGCGGTACCTAACATACAATTCCATACTCCTACATTACCTCCATATACCTATCTTATACACTCCACATTAAAATATATAGATATTATTTTATATATATAAAAATCCATATCCCTGGTGAATCAGGTAGAAAGCAAAAGAATGCTGTGAGGGATAATATGAAAAATATTTTCAATTTTCATAAATAATGTTTTTATGTTTTATTTTCATAACTTTGTGTGTGTCTGCCCAAAAATAAAAAAAAAAGGGGTAAACATTGTATATGAGGGCTGTGGGAGCCATCAAAATGAATCGGGGACCGATTTGTGATGGTTTGCTTCGCATCCTTGAAAATTACGAAGTGAGGAAATAAGCTTTTTACATAAGTTTTAGCCAATTTAAAGTTACAGGTTGTATGGCAGGTAGAAAATAGGTAGGTATGTTATCTCTGTACATTGTTTCGTAAAAGTGATATGGGACATTTATTGTTGCATAAACAAAAGTAATCTTATATAGTAGTCTCATAACTGATAGCAGGAAAAACATCAGAGAAGTAAAAGAAGGTGTGTTTATAATATGCTAGATTGGTATAGTGTTTTGGGTAGGTACCTTTCATATCTCGTAATAGCTTCAAAATTAATTTAATCAATGAAACCCACTCAGTTTTGTGCTTTTGTAAATTTGAAGTTATTTAGAATTTTTGGGTATTATATTTGTAAGTGTCTGCATTTGTTTGTAAATTAGACTCATGTAGATGTTAGTCAGAGGGTCAGTTTTAGAGATAAGCCTTAAATAATAAAAATGGAAAAAGAAGCTACAATTAATTATTTTTTGTTTGTATCTTTGCTTAAGGGTTAAACTACTATAGATACGGATTTTTTTTGTGTAACTACGACTTAATATTTGTGGGTGATATTAAAGCGGGGACATGGAAGATATTTTTTTAAGGTTTAGAAATTGAACAAAATGGAAGAAGTCTCATTAAAGATTTTAAATTTTTCGTCCAGCTGCCTATTTATAAAAGTAATTTTCTCTCCTGCGGAATTATTAGATGGTCTATTTTAACATATATGTATATATCCTAAAAGAAGATTTTTCTTTAACCGGTTATTAATTGAAAAAATAATATTACAAGGAAGATAGTGCACTAAGATACAAATTTGTGAAATTAAGAGCATATTGAATGATTAAAAATTAATAAAGGGCTTGGGAACGACTAAAATGTAGTTTCTCTTTCCACCTTTAAACCATTTTAGCGTGTTCTAGTTTTAATTTTTGACGATAAATCAAGTCTGTTCCTGTTTAAAAGAACACTTGATTGCAAAATCTGATATCTGGTTTTCTCAAACAATCAGGCTACTTTTGGACTTTGGAAATAATATAACAGTCTAAAACTGTTTAAAATTTTTAATGGTGATGTCACAGCAGTTTAACATTTACATCTGTGGGTGCCGGGTTGCAGAGACAGGAAATTGTAAGGCAAATAAACTCGGTAAAATAGTCGAGTACTACCCGTTCTACCACGTCTTGCTAACGCTGGCATACTTATGAGATACGTTTGAGCTTTTGCAAGACAAGACGCTATAAAGAAAACCAACATTGAACATGAAATAAAATCACCACCTTTCAGACTACATAAAATATCTAGCCTACTGGCACTACTAAGGCACTTAGGGTGCATGATATATATCTACAGATTGCATATAGTCTCGATAATCGGTGTCATAACTGGACACCAAAAAGAAAAACACGACACTCGGTTAGTGGCATCCTCAAATGACTTTTGCAGACCTTCTCTGTTTGTGTCCTACTTTAGCTAAATAACGAAAGAACACAGTTTTCACAGCTCTCGTTTGTTACAAACTACAGGCATTCATGAAAATTGGCTGATAATAATTTGCCATTGATACCTTTGAAAACTTTCAACAAATAGGAGCTTTGGAAAAAAATTCGAAAAAACTATGTTTCTCGTTTCCGTACGTATGTCTGTCCGAGTGTCCTCGCCTCTAAAGATAAAACCATTGTGGAAATAAAGGTTTTAAGCAGATTGGCTTTAGGCGTTTTTCCTTATTAAAGATTAAAAATAACAGTTAGGTTAGGTAAGGTTAAAGTGGCTGCAGATTCAGAATCCACGCACTTAGGCCAAAATAAAAGGCCCATTGTGATACCACATGAATTTCGAGAATTACTTCTTACGAGTCGAATCATTTTGAGCCTTTTATAAAGCGAAGAAGATATTTGTTATGAAGATGTCGAAGGGTGTCAGATGGAATAGAGTGTCTAAGGCTGCTGAGGGTGTGGTTCACAATGCTCCGCTTATGCAGAGACATGCAGTGCAGTCCACCATACTGTAACCCCGTTCATAAGTATTAGTCGGATGACCGATGTGTATAACCAATGAAAAGAGCTACTGCAGCCTTTTTAACTCTTTTCTGAATATTAATTTCAATTAATTAATTTGTTGTCCAATATCAAACTGAGATATTTGTCTTCATTGGTAAAAATTAGTGGCAAACCTTTTATTAAATTAGGTACAATTACTGGGATCTTGTATTTTCCTGTAAAAAGGATGAGGTCTGTTTTTTGAGGTTAAATACTAAGCCAGCAGTTATCAGCCCATTAAGTGAGCATATTGCGTGCGTTTTGAAGGAGGTCTCTCAGTGTATTAGGATGTTCTCATGTAAAAATTACAGTATTCCGATTACAACTCTTGAGTCAAAATTTGAAAATCCGAATTTTAAGTTAAATTTAGTTTTCTTAATTTGGTTTCTTTCAATGAAAAAACAAATATTTTTGTATTGCTCTGGAGGAGTCCAAATAGAACCATTATTTTGTTTTGAAATTTTCTCAAAAACTGATGAACCAATTTCAATATTTTTTTCGTACAAGCTTCTCTATTGTCTTAATAATTACTCATTAATGGTGAAATTGATGCACCTTATGTGCTATCTTGTGTACATTTGAATTACCGAGTCGGAACTCATCTCCTGCGTACATTTGATTTTATACATATTGACATCCATAGAACTAAATATGGGAAGAATGAAGCTATAAGTCCAATGAGCATTTTGTATAGCTTAAATTGTTCATCGATAGATTTAAATTTAAATAAGGCGAGATTAAAATAATTCTTAGAACCAGTGCCCCACTATCGTAAACAATCTCACTTTTTTTTTGTTCTGTAATAGTTAAATGGTAATTATGTTTTGTATTTTGTGCATGTGTTAGGCTATAATTGTACTATTTTTTACTTACAACTAACACATGCACTTATGATGAGCCTCTGATCATAGTTTGACGCTTGCTTTAAGCTTACTTCTTTCTGAAATTCTTAAGTGTAAAAAAAAAAATAATAATATTTGATGTTCAAAAATGTCTTTGTTTTTTTTAATGTCACATTTTTGTTTTTCAAAATTCGATACTTTTTTCGACTTCTCTACCTTCGTTATGTCGTGTTTGATTAAAATCTCAAGTTCAAATTTTAACGAATCCTTGTCATATAATTGCTATACATAGGTCGCTTTTGATCAAATTTTTAAATAAAAATTAATTGATAATTTTCACATTTCAGTTGGTCTTAGCGTCCCAAATATCTGAGCAAAATTATTTTAAAAGCCAATTATTTGGTACATATTTTAAAGTTGCATTTAAAAATTGCATAAATGAAAATTTATCTGTATATAGATACCATCCCATTCTCGTCCTCAAGCTCATTAATGTAGTAGCAAGTCTTATATTTTTGAAAATCGTACTAAGAAAAAATATTATTAAAAAACAAAAACAATTTGGGTTTAATTTTGAATAATGATGAAAAGTGGATATGCTGTGAGCAGTCAACTATGTGTTGTTTACTGCTCAAAGTTAATTATGGTTATTTTATATATTTGGAGAATGGAGCTTTGACATTGATATTAATTCGTGAGCACGGAAAGGGCTCTGCTTAGATATTTTTTGATACATTTTTAAAATATATTCTTAAATATACTATCTGAGACTAACATTGGAAGTTTAAGTACCATGCGTCCTTGTCAGTTGTTGTTATGAAGGATTCGGGAATGGATCCGAGGAGGGATTCCGAGCTTCTCTGAATGCATCAGCCTCTGTTGTGCCACGGGGCTGCGGTTATGTAGAAGGTGCTGAATGTGAGCAGTTTCTTTTTGAAATCGTGACACTATTTAGTGAGAATCAAAAAGAACGAAGTTTCGTACTGAATTTTCAACGCTCTAACTAGTTTATTTTATTAACAAGCTCTGATTGGCTGAATTTGAATTTCGAAAAAAGTTACAATTTTAAAACTTACATGTTTATTGTTATTGACAGTTATATAAAAACTTTCAGCAAAATATTCTTTTTGTGTATTAAATGGAAGTCTTTCTAAAATGTTGATGTACCAGTCTTTTTTTACTTATTCGTTTAAAAGAAACAACTTTAAGGGAGAACAATACCTTCTTATCGTATTTATACAGTCTTTAGACATTACTACCGAAACATTCACTTTTGATTAGATATTATCGTCATTAGTGCATTGAGTCTGTGTGAATATTTTCAGAATTAAGTCCTTTTGGCTAACGTTTAAGAATTAAAATGTCTATGTTCATTTTCTTTTTTATTGAAGATATCGCTTAAGATAAAATCTCGGTCAACATGTTTATAAATTTAAATTTTGACGTTGAAGGTAATACTTGAATGCTTGATATTTGTGTTTTAATTTAATTTAAATTTATGTAGTAGTATACAAGAAATTTGAAAATTTCAAATTAAAGGACACCTCAACGAGTACTAATAATGTTTTTATCTGTAGATTCAGCTGTAGGTAAGTATATATTTATGAGTGTTTAACAAATCTGGCACTCCGTTTAGCTTTCAATCATAAAATAATATCACGCCTCTTGCTTTTTGCAAGCCAAAAGTTATAGAATATATAATTTAATGTCTTTTTGTTTTTCTTGAAATAGGTAGGTATATCTTCTATACTGTTATCATATAATGCTTATTATATTCCTCTTTGTTTCTTTTTTTTTTTTGAAACATTAAATGCGTAATTTAAAAGCTCAAAAGCCCATAACAAAAAGAAGGAATTGCAGAAAATTTCATAACTTTACAGTACAGGTAGTATACTGAATACTGAAAGTACTAACAGTCTTGAGAAAATTTCTAAAAATAAAAACAAAGCAAAAATCATAATAACAATAGTAATAATCATAATTTATGCTTGCGATATACAAATCATAAAAGTCATAAAATTTATCTTCAAACCAATTTCATTTCATTTTCAATGTTTTTAATTTATCTGTAGCTTTATTTTGGTGTATTGTACTTAGATAGTAGGTACATTGAGAAATTTGAGTAACACAATGTGAAGTAAAAACAAAAGAAATAATCCCACAGTATTAAACTTAACAAGCCTCTATGTAGATAGGTTTTGAATGCCCTAACATTGTAATGAGTAGTAAATATTGAGTCTGGCAAAGCGTTCTAAATTAGTGCGGTGCTGGTAAGAAATAATTTCTTTTACTTACTATCAATAACCAAGTACGTTCATCTAACAATTTAGTTTCTATAGGGTCCTATTTTTGCAAATTTTGAACCAATAATTTGTATAGTAACAATATAAGACATTTTTATGCAAGTCTTTTATTTTTTCAAATAATTTCCAAAACAAAATAAAATTGACATGTCAAAAAGAAGCATCGTATATTTTAGTATGCAAAGGTCTGCGAAAATTTTAAACTATAAAAACAAAAAACAATTTCTTTATGGCTTTCTAATTAGTGTTATTAACGAACACATTAAATAATTCCACTAGACAATGATATTTTGAAATACATGAATAAAAAGGGTGACTTTTCAAAACTTACAAGAAAGTTATTCAAAAAAAAACACATACAATTCAGAAAAATGCATGAAATTTTGTATTTGTTTAGTGTAAGAAGATTATGTCATACACACGTTGACCTTTCCTGGCCTCAAATGATACACCCTCTTAGTCCAATTTTGGTATTCTCTTTCCAACATTTCGGCCGGTATCTCCCTAATAAATGCTTCAATATTGTCTTCCAATGCGTCTTCCCGTTGAAGAGGGCTTCTCTGACATGAGCTTAAACATAGCCTCACAAAAAATAGTCTAAAGGCGTTAAATCGCACGATCTAGGCGGCGAATTGACCGGTCCCGAACAAAAAAAAGGGCTGGGATCCATCCCGTCTGTCGATTTATCTTAGATTTTATTTTTTATGAAAAAACGTAAATTTGGATTTTTGTAAAATAAATTTCTGAATATCGCAAAAAATATTTTCTGTGAAATAAAATAAGTTTGAAGACAATATTTTTAATTTTTAAAAAGCTATTTGGGTGGGAAGTACATTTTTACCAAGTTTAGGTATTGTGTTAGGTTTTTATTTTTTGCAAACAATTGCAATTAGAATGTTGACAACAACATTTTTTAAAGCTAAAAGTGGTTTAAAGAATTTATCTTAAATTTTGAAAAGATATTTGAGTCGCAAATCAATTTTTACTAACTTGAATTAATTTTTTTGTTTAGGTTTTTATTTTTTGAAAAAAAAGCTGTCGATCCGATTTTTTTCAAAATTTTTCAAAATGTTGAAAACAATATTTGTTATAAGATAAAATTAGTTTGAAACAAAAGTCTTAAATTTTTGGAAAGATATTTGAGTTAATTTTTTTTTAAGTTTTTGTTTTTTATAAAAAACACTGTCAATTCGATTTGTTTCAAAATATAACCAGATGTTAAAAACGTTACTTTTCGTTGCTTAAATTTGTTTTGGAGATACAATTATTTTGTATTCGTAAAATATTCGATTGTTGAGCGTGTTGTGTGACATGTGGCACCTTCTTGTTGAAACCACGTGTCATGCAAGCTATAATATTTTGTGTAAAACAAAAGTTGTTTATCATCTCACGCTAGCGCTCACCATTCACAGTTACGTAACGATTCGCATCATCCTTGAAGAAGTACGGTCCAATGATGCCATAAACCGCACAAAACTGTGACTTTTTCTGGATGCATTGGTAGCTCTTGCAAT
>NC_079147.1:38124676-38152784 GCF_945859685.1 Eupeodes corollae
TCTTGGTAATTTTTTTAATATCTAAGAATAATTCAACTGACAACTTTTTCAATGAAACATGAAAGCCTTCAAACCTTTTAAGCATGACAAATCAACAGACGGGATGAGAAGTTTTCAGTGTGGGTCACATCCTATCCTCTCTTTTCTTAAATAAATTAGATCAAGTCTTTAACTTTAAGACTCAAAATTAAAGTGTTTCGACTGTACATCCAGTCATATCTTAACTGCATAGACAAAAGTAGAAATCATTTGAAACAATTTGGAAGGGAAAGGAAACCCCCCAGAAACTACAATTCCAAATGGCCTTCCTTTAATTTCTAACAATTGTTTGCTTATATAATAATATGGAAGCTGAGTGCTGACATTAATTTTTCAAGTTTTTGTATAGTTACCTAATTTGAAAACAAATATTTTTTTTAAATAAAATATTATATGTATACAAACATATTCCTATATGTAGCTACATACATGCAGAAGTAAATATTATCTAAAACCACAAACAAGTGGTGTCCTTAATTATTCAAAATTAATAGACGACCCATAACCCTTCCGCTAGATAAAATAATAAAATATTTTCTCGGAAATTATCATGATTCTGTTGGATGTCAAAAATCATTGTTGTTATAGTTTATTTTACACTACTGCTTAAAATAAATGTACGACTTTAAAAATTAATAATATTGCAGGAAAAGCGTTTTAAAAATAATCTATTTTGACAATACAGATGACTTAAACTTTAATTTGAATTGACCCCAATTGCTTTCTTTTTTAAATGTCAAAATTCTCAAACTAATATTTTGTTGGCCATCTTTAGAAACCATTCTTAATTCGATGATCTTAAATTTAGAAACTGGAAGCAAAATATCATTATTTCAGCCATCGTTGGTTTTTGGGGTCTAGCTGAAGAAATGCGAAGAAGTAGTTAACAAATTTAATAACACTCAAGAATTTAAGGTTTCACCAATTTAAGAAATACTATATATGTCCCTCCTTCAAACAACAAAGTCCCTCAAAGGTAAAAGTTACCTACCATACATCAAACCTTTTGAAGTCAATAGAATATCAGCTGATCTATATTTAAACACTGCTGAACATGTAATCATCGAGCAATTCATGCGATGAAATATCTCATTTGCAAGTGGAAAGAATTGCTAGGCGACTTGGAAAAGATATCAAATTATGGCCCTTCAACAGAAAAAGAGTCCAGAAAGCGATTTACTACTGACGGAGGTATCAAGTAGTTGAGTACCGCCTATACTACATCCTAACAATTAAATTGACGAAAGAACTGAAGCCGCTTGACCACCAGAAGCGTCATATGTTCGTAAATTCTGGCTGAAAAAAACTCGAATTTTCATCAAAAAATCATTTCTGGCTGATTGGCTTCGGCACTAAACAAAACATGCTGTATTGGTCAGGCAGCAATCCACACGTACTCCATGAGTCCCCATTGCATCCCGCAAAAATAACGGTTTGGTGTGATTTATGGGCTGGCGGCGGCATCGTTGGGCCGTACGTGTTATTTCACCAAATGGTCCAGTATCTTGGCAACCTCGGTCTTGCGATTGGACACCGTTAGTCTATTTCCTGATGCGTATGTCAAGTTTGTGGTCTATGCCAATAAGCCAATGACGATTGATGAACTTCGTACGAATATCGAACGTGAAATCGCAGCAGTTTCGGCCGGTTTATGTTTGAAAACCGTCGAAAATTGGGTTCAGCGTCTGGACTTCTTGAAGCGTGCCCGTGGTGGCCATGTAAAAGAAATCGAGTTTCATACATAATGGCATCAAACGTTCTTTCACAGGAATAAAAACTTCATTGATATCCAAAACCGTTTTTGTTTTATTTAAAATAACTTTTGATATCCAAAACGGTTTTTGTTTTATTTAAAACAACTTTTGTAGGTCTCTTATTGAAAACCCCGATATTATCTATCTTAACTATTGTCATTAAAAATCAGCCTGTCATTCTAACTAAACATGCGATGGAAAAATGTCTTCAAACCGTAGCCTAGCCAAAAGTAGAAAAACATTTCGGACTTCTTAAAAAATCTCATTGCTCATGTAAGTTCATCAAATACAGTACATTCTTCAAGTTGATGGTTTGGAATGTCTTTTCTTCAGCCTGCAATCCATGCTACGTTAACAACAAAAAACTCATCTTTACCATCAAGTTCGAAGAAAATGTAGACTATTTGAAAAAAAAGCTTCATTTGGTCTTTCAAAACTTTTTTAAAACATAAACCTTTTCTTAACTTTTAAGTTGCTATTGTACAATAAGAGAGTTCTGTTAGCACTCATGTCAAACCGAGACATAGGTGGTTAGTACAAAAGCAATCCAAATTCTAAGATGCCTTTCTAAGGTGAAAGTTTTATGGGAATTGTTAGCCCTGTACTTTTGAGGAAGGACGTTTTTGAAGAAATGAAGCTGCAATCATAAACTGAATCAAATCTGCCTCAAAAAAGATAGCACCTGGGCTGGTCACTTAGTTTGCATGAGAGAAGATGAAACACAGCATAGCAGACATACGCTTAGGAGATGGTGTAGACCAGGAAGCGCGAAGACTTTCGGGTACGCAAATTGATGGTAACGGATTTCGATCGGGATAAATGGAGAGACTTGTTGATTGAGGCAAGTACCGGATCGTAGCTCTCAAGCTAATAAGGAAAGATTAGTCCGGAGAATCTATAGAGATATTAACTATGTATACGATCTTTATCCAGGCAAATACTTAAATATACAAAATAAGGATTGCTTAGGCTTCTGCAATGAAGAACTTTCTTGGGTAGCAGGACAGACATAATATTTTTAAGTTGGTTAAATGTTGTACGGAGACCAGAACTACCGGAGCCTTTCAATGAGGATGGGGAGATTTTTTGGATTCAAATAAAACTTCAAAGCGATGATTCTTAAAAAATTAACTACGTAAGGCTCCGCAACTTTTGTGTTGTTTTCTGCCACTAAAATATTTTATTTTTGTTCCTTAATTTTATAAAAAAAAACAGTGTTATTGTTTTTAAGCCGTACTGTGGAAATGAGTTTATGTATATTTTTTCAACCTTTGTACGTTGTGTACATTCGTTCGCTCAGTATGATTTCGAATGCTTGCACCTGCAAATCATTATGTTTGAATAGATAAACAAAAAGGATACATATAAGGTATGAAGTTGGTGCATGTGGTGTGGTGCAGAATAAACGGCGATAGCAATGGCGTGTTAGCGTTGGCGTTGGCGTTTGCGTTGGCATTGACGTTAATCAATGGAAAACAAATATTTCAAACATTTCACAATATAGACAATTCGTTTCACCATTAATTTGTATCTATAAAAAATGTTCACATTCAGCGAGATGTCACTGGCATCCGTTGAATAAAATTATTTTCTACAATATGTATCTATCTAACCTTTGAACATTGGACTTATAGATATACGAGTATGTATGTTGGTAGATGGGTATTTGAATTTTAAGTGCTTGCAGGACCTTTAGTTCTGTTATTTTAACTCAAAACAAAGCCAGGGACGTAATTGCTTTTGGCGATTTCATCACGAACAGAAATACCTTCATTCGCATAGGTTTTATAGTAGCCTTTTCGAATCATTTCTAGAGAAATTGTATTTTTCAGTAAAAATAGAGCATTTTTAATGACAAAAAATAACTAAATTAGTTATAATTAAGCCTATGTGACGAAAGTATTGTCAATTTTTAAATTTAAGCAAAATGACAGTAGTTTACCTTTAAAATTACCGAGGCGCCTTAATTCATGTTAAAAATCGTTTCCAAGAGCATTTTGCCGCTGACTTGTTTACTATCGTGGTGAGGCCATTAGTTAATTTTGCTGCTGTAGCAATATATGGGTCAAAAGGTTCTAAAAATACCTATGTTATTTGTTTTAGACTTCTCGTCGATTGCAAAACGGTTTTAGTTCCTTGTTGGTAAAGTTTTGAACAAAAAAAATAAAACAATAATTATGCTTGTAATTCAAAAGGCTATGAAGTGTGAGACCTATAGATTTTATCGGTTATATGGATTATATTTTAAAATTCAATGTATAAATTCTCATATGTAAACGGTGATTTTTTAAGAGCTTGAGGACTTTTTAAAAAAAAAAAAACGCATAAAATTTGCAAAATCTCATCGATTCTTTATTTGAAACGTTAGATTGGTCCATGACATTTACTTTTTGAAGATAATTTCATTTAAATGTTGACCGCTGCTGCGTCTTAGGTGGTCCATTCGGAAAGTCCAATTTTGGGTAACTTTTTCGAGCATTTCGGCTGGAATAGCCCGAATTTCTTCGGAAATGTTGTCTTCCAAAGCTGGAATAGTTGCTGGCTTATTTGTGTAGACTTTAGACTTGACGTAGCCCCACAAAAAATAGTCTAAAGGCTTCAAATCGCATGATCTTGGTGGCCAACTTACCGGTCCATTCCTTGAGATGAATTGTTCTCCGAAGTTTTCCCTCAAAATGGCCATAGAATCGCGAGCTGTGTGGCATGTAGCGCCATCTTGTTGAAACCAAAATGTCAACCAAGTTCAGTTCTTCCATTTTTGGCAACAAAAGTTTGTTAGCATTGAACGATAGCGATCGCCATTCACCGTAACGTTGCGTCCAACAGCATCTTTGAAAAAATACGGTCCAATGATTCCACCAGCGTACAAACCACACCAAACAGTGCATTTTTCGGGATGCATGGGCAGTTCTTGAACGGCTTCTGGTTGCTCTTCACTCCAAATGCGGCAATTTTGCTTATTTACGTAGCCATTCAACCAGAAATGAGCCTCATCGCTGAACAAAATTTGTCGATAAAAAAGCGGATTTTCTGTCAACTTTTCTAGGGCCCATTCACTGAAAATTCGACGTTGTGGCAGATCGTTCGGCTTCAGTTCTTGCACGAGCTGTATTTTATACGGTTTAACACCAAGATCTTTGCGTAAAATCTTTTATGTGTCCGAATAACAAAAACCCAATTGCTGCGAACGGCGACGAATCGACATTTCACGGTCTTCAGCAACACTCTCAGAAACAGACGCAATATTCTCTTCTGTACGCACTGTACGCATTCGTGTGGTTGGTTAAATGTCCAATAAAGTAAACTGAGTGCGAAACTTGGTCACAATCGCATTAATTGTTTGCTCACTTGGTCGATTATGTAGACCATAAATCGGACGTAAAGCGCGAAACACATTTCGAACCGAACACTGATTTTGGTAATAAAATTCAATGATTTGCAAGCGTTGCTCGTTAGTAAGTCTATTCATGATGAAATGTCAAAGCATACTGAGCATCTTTCTCTTTGACACCATGTCTGAAATCCCGCGTGATCTGTCAAATACTAATGCATGAAAATCCTAACCTCAAAAAAATCACCCTTTATATGTAACTAAAAGGTAGCCAATCTATTCTTTTTTTAAATTTCAAAATTTAAAAGTGATAGCAGGGATATTTATAGTATACGGAAAAAGTCTAGCTAAGGACAAATTGATGGGCATTTCTACAAGAGCGAATATAATTGTTAAACTATTTAAAGGGATCAAGGCAACTATTTGCTTTTTTTTGGTAAAAATGTCGATTAAAATAATTTTGAAAAAGTTCGTTGAAAGAAACTTTAAGACGATATGGTTCAATGATTTTATTGTTACAAATTTTTTTGTGACTCTTTTTTAAATAATGTCTAAGGGGCTTTTGTAAGTTGCTGGAGCACAAGCCCATTATAAGTTTCGGAGAAGGCCACACTTATTACAGTTGTTGGAACATTGTGATACCACATGAATCTTGAGTACGTCTTCTGAATTCAATAAAATTAATTAGAATTCCTCATGAAATGTGAATGACTAATTATTACAGTGTGTTTGCAATCGTTTAGATCGATGTAGAAAAATTCCCTTAAATAGGTCTTTCGTTTTTGAGCTAGAGCAGGGTTTGTACAGAGGATTTAAAAATACTGTTCTACAAAAAATTATTAATGGCTGATACGCAAACACGATTCAGCTTTGACGTTTACTTGTTCAGCCATAGGAATTCAATGCATGCTATCACAATGAAAAAGTTAAAAGGTAAGTTATTGAAATATGCATAGAACAACTACACATTTTATTCTGAAAAACGTTTAATTTTTGGGGAACAGAAAATGAGTTTCGAAGAATTCCTTATAGATTGAAGAGCTAGGTAGATTAAGCTCCCAAACCCACCAACGCAACGTCTTTCAGTCTGCGCTTCTTCTTGCTCCATGAGCTGAACATACCCACGATAGGCTGTTTAAGCTGCTTCCGCGATAAATTAAATTTTTTTTGATTTAAAAATTCATATCATTTACTGCACGAAAAATCAAAACAAACTTTTGAAAAAAAATAACAGCTGCTGATGACAGAAGCGTCATTTTAGAACTGTCATTCAAAGCAATACTCATGGTCCCAATAGAAGTAAAGTTTGTAAGAGAATGCGTCTGTTGTAGCTGAGAGTGAGAGATTCAATTTACAACATCAAAATTGAACTAAACAGAGCCACTTTTTGTGCACTAGCCTGAACAAAATTCGACATAAAGATTTTGAATTATTCGAAAATGATTTTGTAAGAAAAATGTTCTTTTCAAAATAATGTTATTTTCATCTCCGTTGATACGATAACAAAAATAAGTTCCTCATCTGTCTCCTCCAAACCCCATTTGTTGCTGTCAGAAATCCAATGCATCAACAGAGAATGACAGTTTGGTGCCAAGTGGTGCCAAGTGGTGCCAAGTGGTGACATTATTGAACCTTTTTTCTTTAAAAACAAAATTGAGAACAAGGTTTCGGGCAACGGAGGGCGTTACAGAATCATAATACTCGATTTTGCTTAAAACTAAGATTGAAGCCTTTGGAATTTGCGAACAAAAGGTAGCTAAGGCTTGTACTTGGTTTTTTAAGGCAAACCTAGGTTTTGTGTTATTAAAATCAAGCTTTTTCTAGAAACTAAAAGATGGCTTCTTGTATTATATTTTAAAATAAAGGTAAGGCTATGTTTATGGAGTTTTTTTTCAGCTTAAACTCAAAATAACAATATCATAAGATAGAATATTATAGTTTTCTAATTTAGGTCTTGGGTTCGATCCTTGCCTTTGCCAAGTCGTTTCACGGGTTCTACCTCTTGCGAGGAATTGACAAATTCTCCAAGAGTAACTCTTGTCATGAAAAAGTGCTTTCTCAAATTAGCCGTTCGGATTCGGCATATAAACAGTAGGTCCCCTCCATTCCTGACAACATTACTCGCACACAGGAATGGTTGAGGGTTGTAAGTCACTAGGCCCTAGTTCTCAATGGACTGTTGCGCCACCCAATTTTTTTATTAAGTTATATCAACATTTTTGGACCCTCAACTTTAAAGATTTGACTAGTTCTTATTTTAAGATTAATTAAAGTGTGACAATAAAAGTTTTATAGAAAACGGTCAAAATTAGTGATGATGATTTTGAAAGTTTATTTCGAATTTCAACAGAAAATTATCAAAAGAGCTTGAAGAAGGTGCACTAACCTATAAGCAGTTGATGACTTAATTTGTGAGATATTTGAGTGAACTCGAATTTTTGTTTGGTATAGGACAATATTTTGGAGTTGAATGCAGTACAGCGCAAAATCATTAAGCACATGGGCACGAATGCTATGAAAAAGGTTCATGTTCCGAACCAGAAATCGCAAAATGGGTAGAAAAATACAAATTGTTTGGAGTTATCGATTGTATTCATATTGTTTTCTCTAAACCTTCAAGATTTCCTGATGAATATCTTCATCAACTACAAAGGTTTGTTCAGCCTTTAAGTACAAGCAACATCCAATGCAGCTTAAGAATTCACAAGTGTGATGTTCAATGGCCAAGCTAAGCTCATTATACTTACAGCTCTTGAAAATATCAATAATATATTCTTAAATCAACGAGAATATGTAGGAGAATGGGGCAACGGCCAGTCACTGATAAAGCTTCGGTTCCCATCGATCACCGAAATCAAAGAGTTTGATTACCACCCTTGCCATTTGTCACTTGCTGTACTTCTCAATTTGTCAAAATATTTTAATTTCCTAATAATTTTCATAAAAATTCATTATAACAGAGCATCATAAGGTAACAACAACTAGGTTAAAACAAAGGCATTAACTGTAACTCGAAAGAAATACAAATTCGTAGACGAAGGCAACAGCATAAAATTGAAGTACACAGAAATAAACAGGCTGAAAATATACCAATTTTACTTTTTAAACAACAAAACTTTAAATCTTTATCTCTTAATTTTAGGTTTTGTTTGAAAAGAATCCTTAAAATATTCTTTTTAACTTCCCATAGGAAGTTATTGTAATGGGTCCGATTTCTCAAATTTAAAATTTTGATATTTTTTGCGACGTTTCAAGGTCCCTAGAGTCGAAATAAAAGATTTTTCGAAAGATGCCTGTACGTCCATAAGTCGGTGCGTTCGCGAAGTTTTTTTCGTCGTGCATAACTCAAGAACCAGTGAATATATCGACTTCAAATGCATTTTGTTATACAGACACGCTCAAGACAATTGCGTGGTTGGTATTTTTACCAAAGGAGTTTAAAAAAGGTGAAAATCTTGTTTAACCCTAAATACCTCACGAACGAATGACGCTAGAGACTTGAATTTAATTGTATATAATATATTGTAATGTGATAGCCTGATAGCAAACAAGTATGTGTTTTGAAAATAAATCCAATTAACTTTTTTTATAGATCAAAAAAATTGAAAAATTAATGGTTTTTTTATCAATTAAAAAAGCTGAAAAAAAATTGTCACCTCTAAAATTTTACGATTAAAAAATGATTTTATCTCCAAAACAATTTTGTGCAACTAAAACTAACCTATTTAATATCTGGTAAAATTTGGAGAAAAATCGAATTAACAGTTTTTTAACAACAAATACCGACCTAAACAAAATAATAAAAGTTGGTAAAAATTAATATTCGACTCAAATATCTTTTAAAAAATTTAAGAAATAGGCTTGAAACTACTTTCATTTTATAAAAAATATTGTTTTCAACATTCAGTAATTTTTAATAAAAATCTAACAGTTTGTTTTTTCATAAAAAATTAAAATCTACAAAAATAGTACGCAAAATTGGTAAAAATTTTTCTGTTCTCGATATCTCGTCAATAATAGAAAACATTGGCTTGAAATAAGTTTCACTCAACCAATTCGTTTTTGTTTATTTAAGAAATAAAAACTTTTAAGAAATGCTATGAAAATTGGTAAAAATCGGTTATCGAATAAAAATGTCGTTATTAGATTTTGAAATCAAACTCGTTAATGATATGCAAAATATTTTTGGTTATTTTAAATTTAGTAGAATATTTCAACTGACAAGTTTTTAATGAAACACGAAAACCTACAAACCTCTTAAACAAGACAAATTGACAGATGTACTCGTAATGGGAAGTTATCAGTGTGGGTAGCATCCCAGCCCCTTTTTTTATTTCATTTAAGAAATTTGGCCCACCTTTTATCCATCTTTTGAAATGAATAAATGACGACGAATTAAGTGATGAATCTTTAACAACATGGCCGCCATTAACTTTTTAATTTTGGAATATAATTTTGGAATTCCCAAAAAAGAAATACAAATACAATTCGTAAAGAGAAATGCAATTATTTGCATTGTCAGCATTAGGACTTTAATGTTTTTCCAAACCAAAACATTTATTAAAGAAAAAACTAACTTTTTTTCCATAAATTGAAAACAGACTGATGATTTAAATATTTTTTTATTCCTTCAAACCACGAACCACAATTTGCACATCCTTTTTTCTATGTTATTTTGCTGTACATCAGGGTAAGAGAAAAAAAATAAATCCTTACAAAATCCTTACCATTCACCCACGTAATCGTCCCCAATCACTTTTATCGAATGCAAATACTGGCTCAGGTTACGATATAATGACATTAGAGGCGTCGTCGTCGTCGCTTTCACATAGACGCGTCGGCAAATAAGATTTTTCATCCTTCAATTGGATATTTACCGTTCCACCCACTACATATAGTTCTGGTAAAAACATTTTCTATACCATTTTATATTGCCTGGCTTTTCCCACTATCGCATTTACCACAAAGGCGACAGGCGACAGGCGACAAGCGACATACAGGCCCACAGATCCAAGAGCTCAAAGCCCAGAGCCCAGGGCACGCCCACCCACCCACAATAAACCTCCTCTCTCTATTCCACACAGCAGTCCTGTACTAAATCAACAAAACCTTTTTATTTGCATTGCGAAATCGCTCTAACCGCAGGTATGCAACGACGAGCACAGACGGACTAATGTCATCGACAAGGATATTGTTGATAATGATGGCAGAGGCATGTTCAGTGTTTGCGGTTATCGCACCAACCGCACACACCCCACTCAATGGCTAAAAGTATACGTTTTATTTGGCTTTGACTTGGCTCTCATATGCCGCTGCCGCTGCCACTGCCGCATCATCAACCCCATCACATCACAACCACCCGTCCCTACCCCACTTGTTCCGTTTGACACTGTTCAGTTCAGTTCAGGTTCAGCATAGTTTATACCCACCACCGCACCGGTATACGGCCCGCTTCAGCCCGCTTTCGGGTGTCAGTGTGTGGTGGCGCAGAGTTATCTATAATGTGTAATTCCGATTTTGATTTGCAGCAGCAGGTGCATTCGGATGCAAACGACACGTGTGCTCTGCACTCCGTGCCGTGTGCAATGTGCATCCAACGAAAAACTCTTGTTATGCAATTGTCATCGAAGCAATTTGTTAATAGAGCTCACTGGCTTGGCTTGGCTTGGCTTGGCTATGGCAACGGTAATGGTAACGGTAAGAGGTGCATATCAGCATAGTTATGGGGCAGTAGCAGAAGCAAGAGCAGCAACAACAACAAAAAATTGATTGGTGTCATGGTTCATGGAAGGGAAATAATAGAAAACGTTTCTCCTTCGATTGCTTTTTGTTAATTTTCCATTATATTTTCCAACGAATACTGCGAATTCACAATTTTCGCGTACGACATATGCACTCCGAGGCAATTTAACATGACATTTTGTGGAGAGTGGAGAGCATACATACATATATTCGGAGACGGACAGGTTTGGGGAATGCTTTTGTAGTATATCGGGGGCTGCTGCTGCTGTTTGCTATTATTTCTGCAGATGAAGTTTAATCGATTTCATACGAATTGTGATTAGTAAATTGATGGAAAGAGTATTGTTTTACTTTTTTTCTTCTGTTGAAACACATTTTTTTAAGTTTAATGATTTGGAAAATATGTATGCAGCTATCGTCGTTTAAAAAAAAAATTAATACGTTGATAATTATTAATTGAGAGAAGAAACGAGAGACAGTTTAAAGTAATTAATTTATACATACGAAAATCACACTTAAAGTTTAACACTAGTCGAGAAACTATTGTCAACTTAAGATTCACGTCAGGTTTTTGAGATATAACTTTGAACCTCTATAAATTCATAAAGTAGCTAGTTTTTTTTCACTAAAATTCAAGATCTATTTCAGAATCTATAATCTCTATCTTGAGCTAAGATATGTTTAGTATTTTATAAAAAACTAGTTTCAAACGCCTCAAATAAATATTTAAGAGACGCTGTTAAAGGTTTCGAAAAGAAAAAGCAAAACGGTTTTAATACACCGAAAGAGTTACAGTCATGTAGCTAAGTTAATAAAAAAAACTTTAACAAAAACGAAACGATTGGTTCTATTTTTCCTGTGAAAAACTAAAAAATAAATCCGTAGCTTTTTTAAAATTGTTTCAAAAATACAATACAGCAAGTTTCAAACGCTTGGATTTGCAATCAAACAAAGAAATCACACATTGGAAAGAAAAAAAAAGAAGTTTCGATAAAAAATTTCCAAGGTCTCTAGTTCAATGCAAGGATTCAAAGAAGTTTTGGGCTCTCACTAAAAAAATGAATGGCTAATAAAAATTCAAAGAAAGATTCTCTAATCTCTACCGATTTAGAACATCCTAAAAGAGCGTTTTAGTAATAATTTAGGTTCTTCGATGGAGGAGTAATGTAGTCATAAATACGGCCGCTCATATTTGCGGAACAATTTTTTAGACAAAGATATAAAAAGAGGAGGTCGAGGTAGTATTGGACTCAATGTAGGATGGCAAATATGCTGGGACAAATAATATTCCAGTACTTGCCTGGATTTAAGGAAAAGTTGTCAGAAGCCTTAAATACCATCTTTAATTTCGGTATTCCTCCGAATAATTTTAAAGAAGCTCTGATCTGGCCTTTATTAAAAAAGGGTTATCCAACTGTTGCCAAAAACCATCGAAGAATATCGTTTTTAAATGCTTCGCTGAAAATGAATTCTTCACTCCTATGGTAAAAATATAAAAATGTATGCATTTTTCGTTGACTTTAAAGCTACCTTTGACACAATTGACCGAAATGCGTTGTTCTTCAAGTACAATTTAGGAGTGTCAAGGTAATTTGTTAATGCTCTATAAAAACTTTACCAATAGTCATTTGAGGAAGTGTTTGATGTAAAAAAAAATCCGAAAAATTGTAAGTGAAACAAAGTCTTAAACAGGGATGCAATCTTGCCCCGTTACTTTTAGCTCTGTATCTGGACAATTTGGTACACTGGTTTCCGTGTGGAGTTAAAATTGATGATATTACAATTAAAGTTATTATGTATTCTGAAGACATTGTTATATTAGCAGAGACGGCAAAATCGCTTCAAATGATGATAATAAGACTGGCAGAGTACTATAGAATATGGAGCTTTGAAGTCAAAATAGATAAGTCTAGAGTTATGATTTTCCTGAAGGGCAGTGGGAGCCTCTAAGGTTATAAACAATGAAGGTTTGATCGAAGAGATTTGGATTAAGTAAAAGAGTACACTTACCTTGGAACGGAGTTAACTTTAAATCTCAACATGGAAAATCACTTACAAATGAAAGCTAATTAGGCATGAACAGCTATTGTTGTAAATTAGACAAAAATATTTAACAATAAGAACATTGCTATAGATACAGAGTAGAGGGTTTTCAACGAAAATGCGCGTTCTATTTTATTTTACAGTCCAAAAGTAAGGGGCACACAAAACTGATGATGTGGAAAGCGTACTTCGTTTCTTTCTCAGAAAAATTTTATTACTCCTTATAAATACTCCCAAATATATGTTTTACGTGGAAATAAGTCTAGCTAGACTCTTTCAACCTTTGCAAATGCAAATTCCAGGCTGCAAAAAGTAATCTGGCGACATGCAGTTCAATTTAAAAAAGGTTGGTACGAAAATTGCAGAAAGCAGCGGACTGAGGAATCATCTTTAACGAAATTGGAACGAATCACTGGGAACTGAAAAAATTACTCTATGAAATAATACAGCTTATTGATAAGAACAAAAGCTATGCTTTCAAAGAAAGTGCGAGAGTATCAACAGAAAGAACATTTTAATTAAAGTTGAAATACAATCAAGATGTATGGAATTACTTTGCACCCAATTTCACACCGGAAGCTATCAGAATAATTTTTATTATAATGCAACTCAAATAAAAAGGAAGCTGTTGAACACTTTATAGGTGAATGACTGATTCTAAGGAAAAAAAGGGGAGTTTTTGGAAAAAAAGGTTCTACAAGAAAATTAAATACTTCGACTTTCTGAACGGTAAAAATCGGATGCAGCTTGTGGAGTACCTACTCTAATTAGGCGACGTTATACCAGAAGAGAATCATAAGTAAAAGCTTCTAAAATTTTTTTCTCAACTAAACTAATAGTCATGTTGGATGTTTAAATGGTAGACATGTGCATTCAAAAGGACACAAGCGTCCACAGGTTTTCCTCAAAACCCACCTCTGTCTATCAACTATTACTCTCACCTCTCCGTGGTGAATATCGGGTGCCTAGTAACTCAACTGGAGATTGGGTTCCAACCCTAGTGGAAAGTTGTTGGGGGCAGCAAATGAGAGAGGCAAAGGTGTTTTCACTAAGGGATCTCTCCTTATCCAGACGGCAGCGAACGAATTCTCGAAATGGAATCAACGGTGGCGTCTACAATTCCAGTAAGGTAAAACTAATTAGTAAACACCTTATAGGGCTTCTAAGACTTATTCGGAGCCCAGGTCTATAAGAAGCGGTTTTATCCGGCTCTCCATCCTTGGAGTTATGCTTAGGATCTGGCCCTACAGGTTGTGGGTTGTGCCGCCGGGGTGGCTTCCTGGCCACGTAAAGCTTTCTTAGTTGCAAAGAACCAACAAATTTACTGTTGACAACCAACGCAAACGAAATAAGGACAACGAACATCGGATCTGTATGTGGAATGTTAGGTCCCTTAACAGACCACGTGCGGCCGAAGAATTAGCTGAGGCCCTACACCGCTATAAAGCAGACATCACCGCCATCCAGGAAATACGATAGGATGGGCCGGGCAAAAAGAGGATTAAAAACTGCGATATTTACTATGGTGACTGCTACCACGAAAACCAACAGCGCTTATTTGGATAAGTCTTGAGCTATAGGTGCCTCAATGAGCGCTTCATGACCATACGCATTAATTAGTTCGACAACATTAGCCTGATATGCGTGCACGCCCCCATAGAAGAGAAAGACGACAACACCAAAGAAATGTTCTTCGAGCTCCTAGACAAAACATATGAGCAGTGCACTAGCTACTATTTTTAAAATAGTCCTGGGCGATTTTATTTCCAAGCTAGGAAGGGAAGACATCCTTGGTGTTATAATAGAGAAAAACAGCCTGCACGACAACACTTCCGAAAACAGATTCAGGCTCATAGATTTTGCGAAACGTCATGGTAGCTAGAACGCGTTTTCCACACCTCAACATCTACAAAGGAACTTGGACTTCTCCACATCAATCTACCGTCAACCAGATTGACCATTCTGCGATCTACGCCACACACGCTTCCAGCATCATGGATGTTCGAACTTTCCGAGGAGCCAACATTGAATCGGTCCACTACCTCGTTGTAGCCGAGGTAGCACTTCGGATTTCCATACCCAAGGCAAAACAGGGAGGTGCTGGGAGAAGGTACAACGTCGAACGGTACAATCGCCAGAGATTGACAAATCCTTTTCCGACCGAGTTACAAGTAACCTCTCTCGAAGTTCTCAGCAGCCAACACAATGTATCGAAAACCAATGGCAACATTGCCAAGATGCAAGCAGAGAAGCCGCCTCTGATGTGCTGGGTTTCAAACAGCCAAAAACAAGGAACACTTGGTTTGATGAGGAATGTCGGCAGGCAAATGCAGCCAAACAACAGGCACGCAAAGCGGCGCTGCATAAAAGGACGAGAGCTTCTCATGAGCTCTATGAGCAGAAGAAGCGAGAGGAACGCTGACTTCTTAGAAGGGAAAGGGCATGAGGAAGCAGGAATGAAGTTCAAAAGTTTTATGAAACGAAATTCGCAGGTACATAAACCTAGAACCGAAGGCTGCAAAGACGAAAGTGGAAACATCGTAGTGGAACCACAGTTTATGCTGAGGATATTTAAGTACCACTTCTGCAGACTGTATAACTGCGACGACGAACTGAATTCCGCTGTCAGGCAGGATGATCCATTCAACATAGAACGAAAGCCAATAATCCCGTCCTCCCGGCTTAGACAAAGTAAAGATTGCCATATTTAAGCTGAAGTCTAATAAAGCCGCTGGAGCGGATGGCTTGAATTCCAAGCTCTTTAAAGCAGCTGGAGATAAGTTGGTTAGGAGCATGGACCAACTTATCTGTAAGATATGGTCGGAAGAAAGCATGCCCGATGAATGAAACCTTAGTATTGTTTGCCCGATCCTGAAAAAAGGAGATCCTCTAAACTGCATCAACTATAGAGTAATCAGTCCTCTTAAAATCGCCTACAAAAGTTTCTCTGCCGTAATATGTGAACGTCTAAGGCCCATCATAAGCAACCTGATAGATCCTTATCAGTGTGGTTTTAGACCAGTAAAGTCCACAGTTGATCAAATATTCACATTACGGCACATAATGTTAAGTCCAAATGAAAATGCGTATCGTCCGTTTTTCAATTTTTCAGTCCATTTAATCGTCCAAGGTGCGTAAAATTTAAAAATCGTGAAGAAATTTGAGCAATCTGGATCTGTTGGAGGTGTGAAAACACTAGTGCATGCATCTACTGCTCATACTGAAGAAAAAATTACTGCTGATTGGGATAGTGTGGCTGAAGAGTCGTCCATCTCATCTTGTCGTTGACATTATGCATTTACACGTTTAAAATTTGCAATTGACTCAAAAACTTAAGCCTCTGGACCATTTTAAACGTCGTTAATGTTCAGAATGGTGGCAAGAAATGGCAACAGTTGAAAATAAATTTTCCAAGAAACTCATCTTTAGCGATTAGGCATATTTTTATCTCAGTGTCACCAGATTTTTAACGAATTTGTATAGCCTTAATTAGAAGACTGGATGCGGTAGAAATATGGAGCCAAGAGGAATATAGGGTCCCATAATTGAATACGTGCAACCGAACAATTAACGGAAACCCTAGAATACTAAATACAAGACAGAATTTAACTGCTTACCAGGAAACCAACAATGTCTATTTGGATGTGGCATTGTCATTGGAGTCAGGTATCAAGTCTTGAGCTATGGGTGTTTCAACTAGCTCTTCATGACCGTTCGCATCGAGGATAAATTCAGAAACATTAACCTAATATACGCACACGTCCCCACAGTAGAGAAGGATTACAACACCAAGGATAAGTTCTTCCAGCTCCTGGGGCAAAGCATATGAGCAGTGCTCTATCTAAGATATTAAAATTTTCTTACGATATTTTAATGAAGCTAAAAGAGAAGACACCTTTGGTGGAATATTCGGGAATACAACATGCAAAACCACAGCTCCTTAGGGTCGTTAATTTTCCGCTAAGGATCATGATAGCCAATACGCGTTTTATACACCTCAACATCCACAAAGAAATTAAGAGTTCTCCAGATCAATCTACCATCAACCATATTGACCATATTAGACATGCTTAAAGTATCATTGTCCAAACTTTTTGGAAAGCTAACACCAACTCGGGCTTCAACCTTTTATAGCTGGAGGAATGATATTCACAAGTCCATAAATCTTCAACCGAGTGCTGCAAAGACGAAAGTAGAATTTCTATCCCCGCCTTTTGTTATTATTAACTGTACAAAAATATTATTATTCGATATATCTGATAGTACTCGACATAAGGTCGTGAAAAATGTACAATTGAAATCTCTCTTAAAACTGTTATTTTAGATTGTAAGGATCTTGAAACGTCTAGAAATATTAAACTTTCAATTAAATAAATTGATCCACATTACCCTTGCATCTCTTAAGATATAAGCTCTTTTGACTAATTCTAACTTCAAGTTCAATACCTCAGTCAGTCGAACTTTGTCTTGTCCACTTTTGGCTTCATAGTAAAATGAGTATTTGAAGTTTTTTACTATATTGCTTCTGAAGTGAAAGCAAGGTCCAAAAACAGATGTGTTTGTTCCTGTATAAGGGTATAAGTGCCAGAACTTGCTTATAAACTACAAATCCCTTTTATGAATAAAAGTTGAATTGATCTCGAATTTTCAAACAAATAGCGAAATATTGGTCATATCATTCAATCATTTCTCTGAGACCAATTTCGATATTTGTATGGGTTGTTGCAAAATGTACAAACGAACTAAAAACACTTTTACTTTAAATTAAAAATTAACTATTTAAGAAAAATAATTGCTAAAAATAAAATTCAATATAATATTGAATATTGATATTGTTTTATTTAGAATCTCAACTTTATGCGGCAGGTTTTTTTTTTACAAAAATATTACCATCAATATTCAGGTCGTTATTCTAGAATTTTCAATTTCAAAATTAGCATACATCAGATAGACAATAATTTACCTATTCATATTTTGAATGCGTATATACATTTTGAAATATCCCTTACATAACTTGAACTGAAACCGACACTTATTTGCCAAACTGTTAGTATAGATATTAAATGGTTTTGGCTTAAATATAACTCGAATATAGGCATAACATAGCGGCTGATGCCGATATGCGACATCCTTGTGATTTAATATTAAGCAGTTACCAAACAATAATTTTGCTGATTTCAATCAATGACCATAAAATTAAAATTAACATTATTTTTGGAAAATTATCAGACGGGAGCCGTCGGGGAAGGCCCCCGGAGAATTGATTCAATAAATTCCCCGATCATTTAAACCAGGAAATGAGACCAAATCAGGTATAACGACGACGACGACAACGAACGTTGAGCGGGGGGGGGGGGGGGGGTAAAATATATGATTACGAGCGGGTTGAGGTGTATATAATACGGGTAAGTTTGATGGGTTAGATTATATCCGCGCCCGCCACACCGGTATGGTGCGGTCTGGCATGAGGATATGGCGCAAATGTCATTGAATAATAATTCGGTATCATAATCGCTTTTATTGCTGTCGTAATATTCGGAAATTACCTTCCTATCGTAATAGATAGAATTTTCATTGCACAAACCACCAAGGGCACGAATCGTATTCGAAGTGGCAACAAGCGACACAGCACAGTGGCAGGCGGGCGGTACGGTGTTCAAAAGGCTCCAATACACGTTAGCAATACGAGTAAAACATGATGCGTAAAGGGATGGTTGATTTTATATGTATTTAATATTAAAACCTTATAACTGTAGGCTCAATTTCGATGGTACTTTTGGAGAAGATATGTAATTATGGGAGTTGAAGAAGTGGCCCTGTAGGAATGTGTATCGTAGGTATTTTGCTCACGATTCGCAATCACAGCTTTTATAGGTGAATGTGACTTTTTTATGTTTGAAAACCTTATCACTTTTAAGAGATTCCACAAACAGCACCGAAGAGTTTTTGTCATCGAAGTCTCTAATTCAAATCTAACAAAATGTATCTCTAAGTATCAGCTGGGGACTTTTGGCATTAATGGGTCACCCACGCATATCTTATTATTGCATATGTGGATAAATAGATTAAGAATTCAGCAAATGGTAATGTTAGAAGAATGGGCAGGTAATCTTTAGAATAAAAGGTTCCATTTAAGAATTTTGAGGAATTTTAATGCAAATCTGAATAAGAAATCGGATCCCATTGTATGAATAATTTGAATGTTGTGTGAATAAGAATAAACGTGAAGAGTAAATATGTACAAATTGAGTGACGTTTAAATATCAATTTGAAATAGCAAATCAGATTTATTTAAAAAGGTTCCGGTTTTAAATTATGTTCAAGATCTGAGCTTTCCTTATTTTCAAAAACATTATTGACAAATTTATAGGAACTTAAACTATATGGACAACAAATCTTATTTTAAAATTTTTTAAATGTCATCCAAAAGCTAAATAACCATTCCAGAGTAAAACTTAAGTTATTTCAACAAATGTACACTAGCGCACGCGGGACGGAACTCGCGCAAACAGGTTGTGTTTCAAAGTTCTAGATTAATTATATGTCTCAAGCTTTTTGTTTTTAGTCACAGTTTTTCTTGAAGATTTAAAGTTTGCCCAATTATTTTTAAAATATTTTTTGACAGCATTTAAAATAATTTAAACTAGCCTTAAATCCCAAATGGGAAGAGAAAAGATACAAACCATTTAACTCTGATTACCAGTGTTACATTTTTCTTCTATTAAGTTTTTGTTTTCGTTATTTTGTGTCTCTGAGTTATGAGATGAGATTCATATTCAGCCCAAAAACACGTTCCTCAGTTTTCATACCCTGGCTTAGCTCATTCTATGACCGCTCATAATTGAGGAAAGAAGTCCTCAAAATCTAAATCGCTTTTTGAAGCCATAAGTCTCTATTTAATGAAAGGTGTGATTACTATGTAATTGAAATCCCGATAATAAGAAAAAGTATATAATTTTGTAAACTAAAGTTTTTTTCTTTACTTTTTTGACAGCTTTTGTTTTGACAGCTGTCACTTCATTCAAGTAATTTCATAGATTCAATAGATCTATTTTGAACAACGTTTAAGAAACATGAACATTTAATACCAAAATGAAAATATCCCAGCAAAAAAAAAGTTTAATTTTTCGAAAAACTTTACCAGTTTTTTTAATTAGTTTCTTAGATATATTTTTTTTTTAAATTTTATTTTCAAAAGACTTGTAGTTTGCAGTTGTTACGAGTTTGTTAATATACGTCTTACATTTCATTTTCGTAAAATATGATGAACCATTTTCGAATAATTGAATTTCGAAAAATATTTTTTTAATACAAAAAAATTGTATAAGAGCTCGTGCAGAAAAATGTTGAAATTGGTACTTTACTTCTTGAAAAAAACTTACAACATAATAACGGTTCTATAGGGAATACCCTTATGGAGCAATTTTAGAGGAAATTTAATAAAGATTTATCTGTTCGTTTTATTTAGAAAATTTGAATTTTCGATTTTTATAGGGACTACTGTTCATTTTAGTCTCAACACAATAAATTTAAAAAAAAACGCTAACGTCAATCGGCTGAAAGCCCTAAATTCCAATTTTGAATTCAATCGACCCAATGATGGAGACTGTAGGGGCGAGGACATACAGACCCACATTTTACGATTTCTCTACCATCGTAATGTTTGATTAAAATTTTGAGTTCTAAATTTTTACAATAAAAAAAAAAGTTGTTAATTGATTTTTCTTAAAAATAATATTCAAGGCTTTCGACCGCGTTCAACATACATAGTATTCTCTTAAGAAAACTAGGTATGTATGGATTTCAGTCTTAGCTCTTAATTTGGATAAGGAGTTGTTTAATAGGAAGAGAACAGGTGGTGAAAATTGATAATGCCTTTCTAGAGAAATTATAAATTTATACGGTGGTCCTTAAGGTAGCCACCTTGGACCACTTCTTTATATCATTTTTAATTTACCACTTAGCATTACATCCATCTATATGCCTTCTATTTGCTGAAGGTTTGAGTATTGATTGATGGGCTATATTTTAACAATAAGAAATGTAGCGTTGTGACATTTTTTAGAAATGATAGTCCATTAAATTATATTTATTAACTCGAAAACAACATTTTTACAAATATTTGATAACAATAAGGACCTAGGCGTAATTTCGATTTTTAGATCTCAAAAGCAAAATCCATGCTGAGGTTTGTAAGTCGAAATTCAAAAGATTTTATAGATATATATACATTGCAGAGAGCTCTTTATTTTAGTCTTGTCATACCACGTTTAACATTAAATAAAATTGTTCTGTTAAATGGAACCCCCTTACCTCGTCTACCATTTGTCGTATAGAAAAAGTTCAAAAAAGTTTCACAAAAATTGCCTAGCAAAAAATGTTTGGTTATTCTAATGTTTCAACTTATGAGACGAGGTGTATTTTAATTGATCAATAACTTCTTGCTCAGAGAAGAATTTAATTTTAATATTGACTGTCTGGTTTTGTTATTTACGTATGTTTTTATTTATGCGCCTTCTCGAAACTTGCATCCGCGTAACTATGATTTTTTAAATGCTCCTTGCCACAGTACGATTGCAATTGATTTTAATATTAAGAAACATTTTTTAAAACAATATTTTATATAATTTCTATAATGGTTTATGGAAATTATTTGTTTAATTTGTATGTTATTTTATCAATATTTTTTAGTCTAAATACGATTTGTAACTTTTAAGACTAATAACTTAATAAATAAAATAAGAATAATTTCAAAATCTGTGTTAACAAGATTCTAAGTCAAAACAAGTTTTAATAACGTTTGTGTGAAAGTTTTTATTTTTGATATTCAAAAATACGTATCGGTTTTTTGTACAATAATTGTTTTTTTTTGTTGTAGTACCCGTGGCATGATGGTTTGGTTAGTGCGTTGGATTGTCATGCAAGGGGTCTAGGTTTCAATCCCTGCCTGTGCCACCTTAAAAAAAAAAATTAATTTTCGCGGGTACTGCCTCTCACGAGGAATTGACAAATCCTTCAAGAGTAGTTCTTGTCATGAAAAAGTGCTTTCTCAAAACTAGCCGTTCGGATTCGGCCTTAAATTGTAGGTCCCTTCCATTTCTGACAACAGTACTCGTACACAGGAATGGTTGAGAGTTGTAAGTCACTAGGCCCTGGTTCACAACGGACTGTTGCGCCACCCCATTTGATTTTTTTTTTAATTGTTTTTTTGTTAACAACAAAAGGAATATTGTCACGAGATATCAAAAATCGAACAACAATCTTTACCAATTATAGCTATAGATTTTAATTTTTATGAAATAAACTCACAGTTGTATTTTTTAACATTTTATTTAATGTTAAATTATCTTCGGTACAGAGGCCCATTTTATACTAAGAGGCTACGTTTACAACCAAAACTTTGGTATTTGAGTCCAGAAAATTTAACATTATTATTCTTGAAAGAACTTTTTGTTTTTGAGATTAGTTATTGTAAAATGAGTCAACTTTTAATGTTCAATGAATTACGGTTCCAAACTCTGATTAAAGATTTTCTTGAACGATTGGATGATATTGATATGGATGAAGTTAATTTCACTAGTTATCAAAATTCAATTTTGCACAATTTTGCAACACAATACTTTTGTAAAGAGTTCTATTTTCCTGAATTTGAATTTCAACCTATAAAATGTCCATAACATCAGGTTCTTAAAAAATGCCATTTTTAAAATGTTAAAGACAAACAAAAAAAGCCACAAAAAAGTTATTAGTAATGAATTTTATAATCGCTTTGAAAAATACAAATCTTGGTGTTCTAAGATTTTTATTTTGTATTATCTTTATTACTTTATTTTTGGAAATGTTCGTTAAATATGATTTCTTATTTCACTGTATATTACAAAGACTTTATTGCTTATATGTTTTTTTTAAAAATACGTTTAGGAGTAAATGAATGCGTTGAGCTGAAATTCGTATTGCGTTTAACCTTTCTGCTAAAATTTTGTAATCACAATTTTTCAACATTTTTTTTTATATATTTCAAATAATTGATGTGAAAATCTTTTTTCAATGACACGGACTCTTTACAAAATCAAAAATTAATTTTAAATCGCTTAGCCTTTTTCTGTTAAATACTATTTTACCATAAATGGGTTTAGTGTTTTGTTCAGATTCTTGCAAGACTGATATATTCTAACAACTTTTGACGATTTTTGGAAAATTTTATGAATACCATTATAATTTTTATTTTATTTAGTCCTCATACATTTTTATAAAAAGCGCGATTCCTCATAGTTGGCAGGTTAAGCGGCACTAAACGAAGAATTTTAGAATAAATCTAATTTTGTAACATGAATTTTATTTGGTAATTGAATGACTAACCAACTCAACAGTTGACCACAAGACTGAATCGAACATGATAGCCTAACACGGAAACTCTTCATACCATATTCGTTTTTAAAAAGTAGAAAATTCTGCAAAGTTATTTATTTATGTGCAAAAATGGGTTTACTAGCGAACTTGCTTAACCCTGCTCTACAAGAATATAGCGATTAACGCATGTTCCTCGGTGAGCGCAGCTTTTAGCGATTATCCTGGTTTTTGATGGCGAGCGATGTGTGGGGAAACGGAAATGGCAAAGACGTGATAGGCGCGATTATTGAAATGTTTAATAGAAAGTAGTTTTTGATTGGAAGCTTCTTTTAGTCCGAAAGGAAATCGACTTAAGAAAGTGTATTTTAATATCTATAGTTTTGTTTGTTAAATATTAAATGCGTTTTGATCACTATGTTTTGCACGTACTTATATTTTATTGTAATACCAAATCAAACATGATATAGGCTAGTCGTAGGAATTTATTTCATATGATTTCCTTGGAACAGCTCCAATTAAAGCAATCATTTTGCTTTCAATGGAAAATCAATTTTCAAAAAATAAAAATAAAATTAATTCAAAGCTTTTGTAAAGTCCAAAAAATTTGAATTCAGAATTTGTTATTCTTATTAATTCTTAGAAAACTGAAAACTATAAGACTTTCAATTGAAAATTACCATAATTGAAGAATTATTTCTCTAACAATTCTTCACTTACGGTCTTTCCTTTAAACAATATCGTTTTCAGAGAATCTATCAATAGTAAATAAGGGGCGTCCTACATATTTAAAATCAACGCCGAAAATTAATATTTGATATAATATTACCAATATCCATCTGGTTTTGTTTGCTTTTTTCCGGTATCTCTTCTGCATCGAGTTCCTCGGATGTGGACAATATGAACACTCTTACCACATTTCAAAGAAAACACAAGTGTGTCCCATTAGCAATATGTATAATAAAACATTCGAAAAAGTTGTGCGGTGTTAAAACGTCTATTAAATGTAACATGCTTTTTTGTAAAGCATGAGTTGTCATTTAGAGGCCACAATGAACCAAGTTCATATTTAAGTAGAGACAATTATATTGAACTAACTTATTTACTGAAACAATATGATCCAATTTTATGACAACACTCTGAAACGGCAACAGTTTTTAAACTTTTTCAATGGCTATCCAAAATGATTTATAGTCAAAACTGTTGCTGACGTTTTAGGCGATCACATTTCTGATAGAATCAGACAGCCAGAGTTTATAGCTTTTTCTGCCGTTCATTTAAAGTCCCAAATATCTATTGTTATTACTTAAATAAAAAAGAGGCTCGGATGCTACCCACCATGATAACTTCCTATCCTGTCTGTCGATTTGTCTTGCTTAAAAGTTTTTCGCGTAGTATTTTTTATCAAAAAACGGGACAGTAGGATTTTTATATAAAAATTACAACAAAATTAAAAAATTAATATTGAAAACAATATTTTTTGTGAAATAATATAGTTTGAAGCCAATATTTCAAATTTTTGAAAAGAAATTCGAGTTGAAAATCATTTTTTAACCAACTTTTGTTAATGTTTTTTCGGTTTTTAATTTTTTGTAAAAAAACAGTCAATTCAATTTTTTTCGAAATTTTACTGAATGTTGACAACAATATTTTTTTAAAGATAAAAGTAAATTAAAGCCAATATATCAAAGTTTTGAAAAGATATTTGAGTCAAAAATAATTTTTTACCAACTTTTGTTATTTTTTTTTCGGTTTAATTTTTCTCAAAATTTGTCCTCAAGTTGTAAACAATATTTCTTATAAGTAAAAATTAAATGGAAGCTATAATCTCAAATTTTTGAAAAGATATTTGAGTCGAAAGTCATTTTTTACCAAATTTTCTTAATTTTTTTTTAGGTTTTTATTTTTTTTAAGAAAACTATCAACTATCTTTCTCAAAATTTTATCAGATTTCAAAAACATTATTCTCCATTGCACAAAATGCTTTTGCAGATGAAATCATATTTTAAGCCTAAAATTTTGAAGGTGACACATTTTTTTTCAGTTTTTTTGATTTATAAAAAAAAACTTTAAATGGATTTTTTTCAAAAATATACTTCTTTGATATCACGTTACAATATATTATATAAAATTTAATTCAAGTCTCTAGTGTTTTTGGTTCGTATGATATTTAGGGTTAATCAAAATTTTACCTTTTTTTTCAAACTGCTATGGTAAAAAAACCACCCACGCAATTTTCTTGAGAGCCCTTTCTGCATCTTTTTGCCTTATTATTTGTATAACAAAATTTATTTGAAGTTGATATCTCTTCTGGTTCTAGAGCTATGGATTACGAAAAAAACTTAGCGAACGTACGGACGTACGGACGTACGAACGTACGTACACACGCACGCACATTCATCTTTCTAAAAATCTTTTATTTCGACTCTAGGGACCTTGAAACGTCGAGAAATGTCAAAATTTTCAATTTGACAAGTCGAACCCATTACAATAACTTCCGATCTGAAGTTAAAAAAAACATGAAATATATACTTGCTGCATTTATCGATGGACTGCAGAAAATTTAAATAAAATTAATTATTTTTCTTAAAAACTTATCTTCAATTTCTAGAAGAAAGTAGCTAACCATAAGAGATTTGAGCAGGTATCGCCACTTTTTTATAACCTTAAAAAAGCCCCATGAATGTGTTTTTTTGCGAAGTTAAAAAACTTTTTTTTTTAAAAAAACTGACGTTTTACAATGATTCGTTTTTTCTGTATTTTCCATATGACTCTGCTATTTAACAGAAAAGCAACGAAATAATCGTTATTTTCCAAGAAAAGTTTTTAACCATTTAGCCACAGATATTTTCTGATTAATCGCCTTTAGACTTTTTTCTCGTCGATTTCCTTACCATTCATCATGGAAGATGTGTGGTTTGATAGTGTTAATCAAGTTGAGTATTTTTAATTATTTGCTATATGCACTTGTAAAATAGGTATTTGAATACTGAATCGAATCTCGAGATGTCGATTTTATAATTAATATATTTTAATTAATAGTGTTCACTGAAAAACGGGACTTGAGTCCATGGTAAAAATAATTCTACCAAAATTGATAAAAAAAAATCACTGTACATTTGAATGCTGTTCTTGAACGTTAAACTCTTAGCAACTTGAAATGCTTTCGAAATAAATAAATATTTTGCATTTGGATATGTACCTACTCGAGTCATTAGGAAATGAATAACCTGTTTCTAACAGTCTGGCCAATTGGGTTTAAGGTGAAAAAGGAAAAATTTAAGTCAGTAAATAATTTGAAAAAATCATTTTGTTTAAGTCCAACAGACACTGGCGCCCGAGAAGGGACCTTTCAACTGTAAAATGTATGAAACAAACCAAACAAAATTTGATTTGAATTATTATATTTTGTATTGTATAACTGCACAAATGATAGTAAATATTCATCAATACAACCAAATAACGTAATCGCCTTATCTATGCAATAAAATCTTCGCACTTAAACAAACACACAAACAACAAAATATAATTATCAGCTTTTCCACAATTAACAATAAAACATACATTTTTAGAATAGAAAGAAAAAAGCTTTTACACAAAATGAAAAGACCGACTATACACTATTATTTTCTAGACAATGTTTACATACACATGCATAGGAATATGTATTTTGTGTTGTTTGTTTGCTTTAGTTTTATAGTTTCAATTTCAATTGAAAATTGTTTTGCACTTTCTGACTTCAATCGAATGTCATTTAGATTCCGTTTTTAAATTTAATCTTATGTGAATCAATTTAATTGACAAAAATTGTCAACTAAAAGCGATCAAACATACAAAGACACACACACGACACAACATTCACACATGACATATCAAGCAAATCACAATACCACTGTTGCTTTGCTCAATGGCTTACCACAGAACTATCCAACCGTTTGATCTAAAATTGACAATTGTGCTCATTCGCGCCCCCATTTCACTATATTCACGAGTTTTTTTGTCCATTTTCCACTTTGAACACCTCCCCCTTAATGCCAATACACTATCTATGCTACAACCACAGCACAAAGTGTACACCACACTCTGAACTCTGAAACCCTTCCCCATTTATAATCCTGTTTGGTGCACGCTAGTGAAATTACAATTTAATCCTTCTCGCATCGCATTCTATGGAGCTAGCTGACAATGATGGTGTAGGTATAGTCAGTCTATAGTGGCTCTGTGTACATGTGATTTAGGTGGTACAGTTGTTATAGATATTGTGCCAAAGGACGAAAAGGACAGACACGACCGAATTGACGATGATGACGACGACGACGACGTAGAAGGAGCATTTTCAATTGTTGCGATTGCGATGCTTTGTAGCACCGCAGACATTGCGTTAGCGTGTTTGCATTTATAATGGAACTACAGTAAGCAACTGTTACTCGTCAATTCACATCACTGGGTTTTTGTCATTGGATCCTGAACGCCTCCTAAAGTCCTGAATTGAACTGAATTGTAGGTGGAGCGCATCAGGAACATGCGAAGGAGGATTGAGGTTTAGGGTGGTTGGCGTTGCATTGGTGCCACCAAAACACCCACTTCCGCCCGCCGCCGCTGGCAGTACTTTACGTACTTACATACCTATCTATGCATATAAAGCATGAAGCTGATAGAGAAGAGCGAAAAGTTGTCATTAATGCTGATTGCCTCTTGTCGCTATATGTCTGGTCTGGTCTAGTCTGGGTGGTGTAAAAGTGAATAGTTTGCGCGTTTTTGTCTCCATTTTTCTGTGTCCTTATAGTCGTGCACTTATTTAATCAGAAATATAAAAATGATTGCACAAAAGGATCATTTCCCTCATTTGGTG
>NC_079147.1:38152984-38186987 GCF_945859685.1 Eupeodes corollae
TTAAGTTTTTGGGGAATGGTTTGCTTATAGAATATAAAAAAAAACAACAACTGCTCATAAGTTTCATACTGGATTAAGAAATTATCCTGCTGAATAGGATGAACTTTATAGGAAACAGTAGAAGCAGCACCAGAACCAGCGCCAGCTACAGCAGTGAAAGCTAGGAAACATTATTTGAATAATAATGAACCGAATGGGTTCATGACTAAAATTTCATTTATCGAATTTATTAGCTAAGCTAAAGAATTTCAATTTGTTTATGTGAGATTATATTGAGTTGATGTTAGAAAAGTTAGAGACACAAAGACTATACCTACATAATATATACAGAAATTATATACCCACGCAAAAAGCATTGAATTAATTTTGTAATCATTGTGTAAATATGTAATGTGTAGTAAGAAATTGATTTAATTTTGAGTTAAAATAAGAAATGTTCAATAAAAATTTTTAAAATGAGTTTGATGTCCACTTTAAGGACATAGATATACATACTTACAATATACATGCCTTAAACATCAAAGAAAATGTTTCAAAAAGGAACATTCTTGCTAAATTGGGTTTCTTAGAACTACTATAATATTGAGTTTTGAATAGGATTAAAATAAATTTAGGAAAATAGGCAATGAAATTCACGAGTCCATTATATTTTTATTCTAAGAAATTTGAATTTAAATCGTTTAGATAACTGTATTTTCTATTTCGGAAATGTTCAAGTACGTACAAAAGTATTAACATTAATTAATTTCAATAATATTTTACGCGTAGTTTCCTGCATATTTTAATGAGGACTTTGTGAAGATTTTGCAGTAGAATTCCATAGAAAATCAAACTCAAATTCAATATTCTTATTAAAAAAAAACACCATTAAGTTGTAATCTATTTAAAGTTGTTAAATCCTTTAATCAAATGGTATTGTTTTTATTTTATTACTACGAGTTTTTTTTATTTCTCGTTTAAGTTTCTTGAGATAAGAAAAAATCAACTTAATTAGTAGTTGAAAAAACATTTTTTCATCGATTAAATATCTTTTTCTGAAGTGTGTCCTCTTAGTTTATACAAAGAAAATATTGTGCGAGAAATCGTTGAATTTGTATTTATATTCGTTAGACTTTGATTTTTTTATCGACATTGGAAATGTTAGTAGTCCTTTAAATTATAAGTGTTTAAGGATGCATTTTGTTCCAAATAAAACAAATCCATTAAGATAGCACTTCTGGATATTTGCTCTTCGCTTTCAAAGTTGTTGCTTCAATTAAGTTGTTGACTAATTTGTTCACTGCAAGTCTAACAAAATCAATTTGTAAGCCATCAATTTAAAAATCATTTTATTTTGAAATTCAAAAAGAAGCTGAAATGCAACCCACACTAATTTCTTTTCATTGATAGACGCTAAGAGTTTTCAAATGGTGTTTTTTTTGTAAAAACTCAATTTTATTATAAAGATAAATTGAAGGAGTAGAAATGCAATCACAAATTTAAGTTTAAACTGTTTTCCGTTAAAATGTTTTTGAGTTTTTAAAGCTGTGGAATTAAAGTCTTTTATTATTGCCCAATTCTGCGTAACAAGAATACAATTAACATAAAATATTATTCTTTTCAGCTTAATTTGTTCAGGATGAATATTGTAAGGTTCAATAAAATAAGGAATTCAAATCGGAATGAAAGAAAGTAAGTATGTAAGTTTATACTTTCCTTTTGGTATTTTAAAAATTGTAAACAAAGTCTCATAAGAACTCGTACGCATCGTAAGCTTTGACCGTTATTGATGAATATCTCCATTTCTATAGGTCCAATGGTGTTAGCACTTTTGTCAAAATTTTCAAGCATACATTTAGCATAAGTGTTTGTTGTAATCTTTTTTTCACATGCTCAACCCTTTTAGAGATACTGGATAAAAAGAGTGCAATGCTCCACATTTTTTTAAATTAAATTTTTGGTGAATAAATTAATGTTAATGATAGAAAAAAATATTTTTTATTTGAAATATCAAAACTTTTATTAAGTTGTCTAATTATCCCCCGAAAAGCATTGCTTCAACATTTTTTCTAAAACAAAAATAGTTAACATTATATACCCCAAGAACGGGTGAGTTCTCCAAAAATGAGTTTCTAAAAACCTGTAATGCTCTATGTAGCTAGTAGGACTTTTTTGGTAATCTCTCATTCCTATGTTGACCAATTTGTTGGCCTTATTTAACTGAGTAAGTAATGTTGAACATAAGTTTGAAGTGATATACACCTTTGCAGTTAGCTTATTTTGTCAAAATTTTACCAAACAAAATAAATTCAATAAAAACAAAAAATAATTATTCGATTTTTCTAAAAATTATTTTCGAAGCAATATCATTTCTTGTCCTCAAAATATTCGGAGTCAGTAATATTTTAATTCTGAAAAATTGTAATACGAATCTGAAAACTAAGATTCTAGGAACTTAGAAACATCGAGAAATTTCATAATTTTCAATTCTACAAATCGGACTATTTACAATAACTTCTTAAAGGAAGCTAAAAACGGTCACTCTTATGACTTAAGGGCTTAAAATAGTTCACGCGCTAAAGGGTTTCAAATGGCTAGAAATGTCGAAAATTCTGAAATAAGGTGAGCTACTCAGGCTGGCTCTGATGGTCGCTGTTCACTGTTGTGGGATTTTGACAAGCTTCGTCGTTTAGTTGACGTAATTCAACACTCTCCAAAACGATATCAGCGATTTTCGTTTTTTCACAGGCAGAATCTTTTACTATAATAGCTACGGTTTGTACAGATGTAGGTAAACGTGAAGCCCACAAATCAATGAGAACATCTTCACTGAGACTTCCTTTTGCAGCCTGAACCATCTCATAATGAAATTGACTAGGTTTCTTGTGACCTTGAGGCATGTCATGAAGTACATGACGAAGGCGCTTTTGTTGGCTATCCGCAAAATAATTTGTCAAATTTATTCGAATATGTTCGTATTTTTCTAGCCTTGGTGCAGCGTCAATAATTGGTCGCAACTCCGATATGCGAGCGGGTGGTAATTTTTACTATTCTAAGAAGAAATAATATGTTATTGTAATTGGTCCGATTTGTCAAAAAAAAACTTATAAGATGGCCATTTGCTTACAAAATACTAATATCCTTTTCAGTAGGATAACTACTGCAACAATCAAATATATGAGAAACTGATTGAAAACTGAACAAATAGGAAAGCTTAAAAAAATTGAATTTATCTAATAGGGCTTTTTAAGACTTTTTACACAGGGTGGTATACAGGGCTTTGTCGAAGAAAGCACAATTAAACTCGTCTGTTACACAAACAACACATGGAACTCTCTAAAAGTTACTAAAAGTGTGCTCATTCATATAATCTTGTAGCAATGTTATCACTGTAATCTTATTGATACCAACAATGATTCCTTGTACTCCAGGTGGGCAGGAGATCGATCTCAGAAGGAGATATAAAGGAATAAAGAAAGAGGCTGGGATGCGACCCACACTAATAACTTCCCATCTTGTCTGTCGATTTGACTTGCTTAAAAGTTTGTCTATATGTACTCGTATCAATTTTTACCAAATTTGAGTACTATTTTTGTAGATTTTATTTTTTATGAAAAAACGGACTGTTGGATTTTTATATAAAAATTACTGAATATCGAAAACAATAATTTTTGTGAAACAAAATAAGTTTGAAGCCAATATTTCAAGTTTTTGAAAAGATATTTGTGTAAAAACTCAATTTTTACCAACTTTTATTAATTTTTTTTAAGTTTTTATTTTTTGTAAAAAAAAACTGTCAATTCGATTTTTCTCAACAATTTTCAGAATGTTGAAAACAATATTTTTTATAAGGTAAGTTTGAAGCCTCAGTTTCAATTTTTTGAAAAGATATTTGAATCGATATTCAATTTTTACCAACTTTGAGTAATGTTTTTTTTGGATTTTTATTTTTTATAAAAAAAACTATTAATTCGATTTTTCTCAAAATCACATGTCAAAAACATTATTTTTCGTTGCACAAAATTGTTTTGGAGATGAAATCATATTTAAGTCGCAAAATTTTGGAGTTGACAATTTTTTTTATATTTATAAAAAAAAAACCGTTTAATTAATTTTTTTTAAATATACATATATCTTTGATATCACGTTACAATATATTATATAAAATTTAATTCAAGTCTCTAGCGTTTTTGGTTCGTAAGATATTTACGGTTAACCAAAACGTTTACCTTTTTTTCAAACTGCTATGGTAAAAAAAACACCCACGTTGAGAGCCCTTTCTGCATCTTTCTGCCTTATTATCTGTATAACGAAATTTATTTTAAATCGATATCTCTTCTGGTTCCTGAGCTATGGACGACGTAAAAAACGTCGCGAACGTACGGACGAAGGATGGAGGGGACCTACTCTTTACATGACGAATTCGAACGGCTTATTTGAGTAAGCACTTTTTCATGACAAGAATTACTATTCCTCGCAATAGGCAGTACCCGTGAATAAAACTTTAGGTGGCATAGGCAGGGATTAAACCCAAGACATCTCGCATGAAAGTCCAACGCACTAAATATTTTGTTACTCGTACTACAGGGCAAGGTTTTTCGTCTCCCATAAATTGGAGATACTGAGGTTACTTCTGATGAATTTGTTACTGTTATTGACGCAAAAATAATGCCCTACAACGAAGCCTTAATCTTTAATTCCAACCGTTCGCCAATTTGCTTAAGACCATTTTAGAACCTTCCGGATTGTAAACGGTCAACAACTGAACGTCCCTGATGATACAGATAACAGGAATTTAAAAAAAAGTCAACATTTTGGTTAGCCCTTAATATCTTACAAACCAATAACGCTAGAGACCTGAATTAAATTTTATATCATAAATTGTGATACCAAACAAATATATTTTGGGAAAAAAACTCAATCAAAGCTTTTTTTATAATATTTGTCACCTTGAAAATTCTACGAACAAAAAATGATTTTATATCCAAAACAATTTGGTACAATAAAGAATAATGTTTTAACATCTTTTCAAAATTTTGAGAACAATCGAATACAGTTTGATAGTTTTTTTTACAAAATAAAAAATTAATACAAGTTGGCGAAAATTGGTTTTCGACTAAAATATATTTTTAAACATTTAAAAAAAAGAGGCTGGGATGCGACCCACATTGATAACTTCCCATCCCGTCCTTCGATTTGTCTTGCTTAAAAGTTTAAAGGTTTTCATGTTGGGTTAAAAAAGTTGTCACTTGAATTATTTTTAAAAATTTAAAAACAACCAACAATATTTTTCATGAAAAGAAAAAGTACAGTTTGAAAATTTTGTTTTGTTAAATAGATTTTTAGCATTTTTTAATTTTTTTACAAATAGGATGAAATTAATTTGAGATACATCAAGGAACGAACATAAAAAAAACTACTGAAAATCGAAAACTATATTTTCTGTTAGATAAAAAAAAAACAGTTTGAAGACAATGGGCCTTACTAATAATCAAATTTAGTGTTAAGGTTAAAAGCAAATCTCCAGACTTTAGAAAATTCACATACCAATAACGAATTTAATATCAAGAATATAAAACTATGTTTAAAATAATGTATTTCCCTAAGACAAAAATATGAGAGACAAAATAAGCCAATTTTTCAAAATAAGGTTATGCCACTTTCAGATTTTTGTTCTAGAGCCTAGTACGCAGATCACGTTAAAATATAGCTTTCATACAAAATTATCTCAAAAATGTAGGTAAAGACTTTTTCATGGGAGCTAAAATTTAGCACGATCTGCGTTCTAGGCTTAAAGTAAAAATGAGATTCGATGCAATTAATCTAGTATCATTGCAAGAGTGTAACGTTGAAACATTTTCTTCCAAACTGACAACGACACCAAACAAGTTTTATACTCCATCTTGCGAATCGAAAAGAAGCTCTCGGAAAAGTTAAAAGAAGAAGTTACCCATGTTGTGTACTCTTTTTTTCATTCCTACTGGAAGTGAACAAAAAGCAACGAAACGCAATTATAAACGCATCATTTGACTTAATTGTATTCGTTTATTTTCGTATTCGGGGCTTTACACTGCAGTATGTAATTTATATACTCGTATTTCTTTGGTTTTGAAATTTGTGCAGCGAAATAATAATACTATGAATAAATAAATAAAAAGAACCGAAATCGCCACCTGGGTTTTTAATTTTAATGTGCGTGCAGTCTACCGCTGCAATGCACTGAGGGAACCTACCAATTCTAAAAAAATCTTTGTTCATTCTTTGAAGGCTTCAAGTGTCTGTTGAAAACCTGCTTTAAGCTAGTGCTGTAACAAACTTTCTCACGCAAGTGCTCACAGATTGTTGAGAAATGCTATGAAGATCACCTTATAAAAATGAAATTAAGTGGGATTGGAAAAAAAAAAACAGACGTGACGTATGAGACAACTACCGGTATCACTTTGGTACGATCCTTTGCCCAGGTATCGTAACGAGACCAGAACAATGAGCTCAGTTGAAAGTGTTAACCCTCGATTTGATCGGGAGGCTAAATCGTCGCTCACAGCTTCGATGATGAATCTGGCATTTTGTTTAGTGAATCTGTAGATACGATAAAGACTTGAAAATAATTTCAAATAATAAGAAGGGAACTAATAAACCAAAACCCACCTGTAGTGAGCAAAGAATTCATTTTCATCATATTTCGTAAATGGATCTATCCTTTCTTTATACAATTTCACTTTACGAGATGAAGAAGTTTCTGGATTATTTCAAAATCTAGAAACAGACCTTCGTCAATTGAACTCATTTTTCAAAACTTATATTTTCGCTTTTGCATAAAAACAAAAAATTGACAGTCCAAGCAATTTTTGTTTTTATTTGTAGTAGATTATGTAATAGATTCAAGGAAAATCTTGAGACTAGTTAGTAAAAGGGTTAAATTGTCTATTGGTATCATTTTATTAAAACTCAGCACTTTGTTTTAACCTTCCAGTTAACTTATAGTCGACATTAGCGTTTGATTATTAGTAAGGCCCAATATTTTTAATTTTTGAAAAGTAATTTGAGTCGAAAGTAAATCTTTTGCAAACTTTAGAATTGTTTTTTTTTTTTCTCAGTTTTTATTTCTTGTAAAAAAAAGCTGTAAGCTAGATTTTTCTTAAAATGTTTCTAAATGTTGACAACAATATTTTTTAAGAGACGAAAGTAGTTTAAAGCCAAAGTTTAAAAAAAACTGTCAAATCGATTTTTTACAAATTTATTGAATGTTAAAAAAAATATGTCTTATATAAGTAAAATTTAGATATTAAAGTCTAAAATAAATTTTTACCAACTTTTATAATTTTTTTTGTTTAGGTTTTTATCTTTTGTCAAACAAAACTGTCAATTTTTCTCAAAAATTTAGCAGATGTTATTTATTGTTGCCCAAAATTTTTTTGGAGATGAAATCATTTTTTTCGGAAAATTTGTCAACTTGAAAATTTTACGAATACAAAATGATTTCATTCTTCAGTTTTTTGATTTATAAAATAAAAAGTCTATTTGATTATTTCCAAAAATGTACTGGTTTTGTATCACGTTACAATATATAATATTAAATTTAATTTAAGTCTCTAACATTATTGGTTCGTGAGATATTAAGGGTTAAACAAAATGTTCATCTTTTTTTAAAACAGCTATGGTACAGAAACCACCCACGCAATTTTGTTTAAAGCCCTTTCTGCATCCTCGTGCATTATTATCTGTGTACAAACATTTATTTGAAGTCGATATATTTTCTGGTTGTTGAGCTATGGACGACGAAAAAAACGTCGCTTAGGTACGGACGTACTTACAAACGCTCGAACCGACATCTTTCTAAAAATCATTTCTTTCTACTCAAAAGAACTTGAAACGTCGAGTTATTTAAAAATTTTGACAGTTTTTTTTCTTACAAAAAATGCGAACCTAAACAAAACATTACGAAAAGTTGTTGAAAATTGAAGCTTCAGTATTTTTTTCAAAAATTTAAGATTGAAATGGCTTCAAACTAATTTTATTTTCTAAGAAATATTGTTTTCAATATTCGGTAAAGTGTTGAGAAAAAATGTGAAAATGAGAAAATTTTACAAAAATAAAAAAACAATACCAAAACCTGTTAAAAATTTACTTTTGACTTAAATTCACTTTCAAAATTCAACAATATTGAATTCAAACTATTAGTATCTCAATAAAAAAATTGTTTTCGACATTTAGTAATTTTTTTTATAAAAATCCAACAGTCAGTATTTTCATAAAAAAGTAGTACGCAAAATTGCTAAAAATTGATGTTCGGTTATCGATAGCAGTGAACAGCAGAAAATATTTACTTTGAAATAATTTCGTTTTCGTTCATCCAATTTGTATTTGTTTATGGAGGAAATAAAAACTTTTAAGAAATGCTACTAAAATTGGTAAAATTTGGTTTTCGACTAAAAATCTCGTTAACAAAAATGGATTTTTGAAATCAAGCTCTTCTAGTCTGTTCTAATTTTACATGAACAATTTTTATAGAATCTAATATATAAAAACAAGGATCCGATTATTATTTTTATTATAACAACAGTTTTTCGAGACAACATAAAACATTAGAAAATTAATTTGCTATCTTGTACCATAAAATTAAAAACAAATTAAAATAAGTAAGGATTAGCACCAATGAGGGAATGTTATCTCAGAAACAAGACTTAGAACAGTTCATTTCAATTTCTTTTCTTGTTTTTACCTAGAAGATAATTCAGATAATCACAAAACAAACGCATGTCTAAGATGGTCTTAACAACGCACTGCAAACCTTAAACAATTAAATGTGATTGGTTTGTTTTTTAAACTTCTATACTCGTAGTATGATCCATCTTAAAGTTAAATCGCTAATTTTTCTAAACTCAATTCGTTTAAATCCCCTTTACAATCAAGTTGTGTGTTTTGTCTTCTTTTTTTAAAACAATAAACACACATAAAACACAAACTGAAACTCAACAATTCTCTCATCCAGCTATATAAAATTACAAAACCGTTGACCTCATTTCCAAGAGTTAATTCCATAATCCCCAAAGAGTAAATTGCATCAACAAAAACGAAAAACGAAAAACGAATATACGACGAGTACAGAGTACACATAGATACACGCAGCCAACTGCATGCAATTTAGAAAACGCACATAAAAAGGATATCCCAATACCACAACTTTGTCGTCGTTCGTCCTCGTCGTCATCATCGTCGTCGTCGTCGTCCTCGTCATTCATTGAACAGAAGAATGTAAACGTAAACGAGCTAGCTCTAAAGTATACACCAAGTACAGAGAAGAGTGGTTAGGGTAAGGAGTACTCTCTACACAAATTGATAGAATTGGTAAAAGAAACAAAATAAATCAAGCTTCCAATAAGCTATAGAGCTACAGCTATAAGATTCGTTTCGTTCGTTGGTTCGTTTATAAGGACCCCTTTATAAGGTCGATAGAATTACAGAGAACCCAAAAGGACTTACGAGGGAATCGATTAGAAAATCCACTACTCCTTCGCTCTACTCGTATATATGCTGTACTATGATGAAATAGTGCAGGAAGTAAAGGCACAGCTTACACACAACCCACAACGACAGGAGCAATAACAACAAACACCGCACCGTTAGGAAGGACCTAAGTCTGAGTGGCATTAAGAAGCTTACATAAACAATAGTTTCGGGTGTGTGTAAGTCCGTTTGAACTTCTCTATTGGCTAACAAGTCAGCACCTTTCATTGAATATAAGGATGAGCGAAAGAATGGTGAGGTGTGGCAAGGCGAGGTGAAGTCAAGTGAGACGAAACGTTCCGCTCGTTTCATTCTTCTTATCGTTTGTATACCTAACCTAACCTAACCCAGACTCGACCCGATCCGCCAACTACTACAACATATCCAACATCGTCGTCCTTTCTCCACACGTATCGTAAAACTATATGGACAGGACATGTGTGGCACTCGGGTTACGCTACATTGCGAGTCCTTTCACCACTGATGACATAACACGCTAAATCACGTTAAATCGCTGCTGTTGAAAATCCTCTACCCACTTAGTTCGGGCAAAAAATATCGCTGCCAATTTTGCGCAAATGCCCAAAGGTAGACAGGATCTGCCCTCTCTGCATTGTCGCGTTATCCACTTCATACAAACGAGTACACACGCCTTCTCGTCCTCGTCCTCGTCGTTTTCATCCCACTCTTCTGCACCATTTTAAAGTTTTGTTTCCCGTTGCAAACAATCGAAGGGCTTTATTGATGTTACAATTTCCGTAGAGGACAGTATTACAAATCGGTTCACACACTTTACCGGCAGGAAAAAAAGGACGACAAATGATTCTATGACGTTATACGATCACAATGTAATACAGGTAAACACCATAGTAAAAACAACACAATTTAAGGACACACACTTGTTATGTGCGAAAAGGAGGTGAGGTTGAGAAGTGCGGATATACGTTTTGTGCTATGTTACCTTTAAATAAAGAAAACTAGGATAACGTCGAACGATGGTGGCTGAGAGTGAGAGTTTATCTCTCTGCGAGGCTCTGTCATATCAAAGGTTTCGATATTTTTCCATTTTCGAGCCAAATCTTTTGGGAATTGTGATATAATACCGATTCCAAAGAGATATCAGAATTTTCAAACAACACGATGTCCTTGCGGAAGTCCCTTTTGCCCATTGATGCCATGTATATTCTATTTTTGTATGCTGTCCATTTTCAAAGTTCTATTTTCTGCTCTCCATGTGTTGGCATGGGCAATGGGCATGGATGTGGGTATACATCAACATCATGCATCTGCTGCACTCTGCATACATAGTTTCAATAATGGCTTGAAAATTGAAGGTTCGTTTTCAGCAGAACATTGAATATAACCAACAAAAATGTCTATTGAAGCGGTAGTAATAAGGGGATTGTTGTCTTGCTGATTTCGGGTATGTTTCTTATCGTGCACAACAGTTGTTCTGGGTATTTCTTGAAACACAATACTATAGATTGGTACGTTTCACAGTTTATGCAGTTTTGATGGTTTTACAATGTTCAACTTTTGTTTGAACAAAAAAACCTGCTGGGAATTTTGAAAACGGAAGTTCGTTTTCCTTCATGGTAGATCTGATATTTTGTAACAACTCTAAGAGCTTTATAATTCAAAACCGCTAAATGATAACTATCAAACAGCTACTTCTTCTAAGAAAAACTGAGTGACTTTCCTTTAAAACATTGAAATTTTACTTTAAATGAAAGTGATAAGACTTTTTAAGGAATTATTTATAAAAAGTCTATAAAGTCCATGAGAGTTGGCTTAATTCCTCAGTGAAAAGAAAAGTAAGAAAAAACTTCGGAGTCCAAGCAAACGATTGCTTTTTTTATACCTACAATATTCCTTGTAATACGTTCATTATTTATTAGCCTACTGTCAATTAATAATACACTGCTCTTCAAAAAATGTTGGTCAAACATTTTATTACCAGGTCAATTCTTGGAAGTTAGGAACGTGAAACTTTTAGGAGACTAAATATTGCTAACTAAAATAAAAAAATAAATTAGGTGGCGCAACATTCCGTTTAAGAACTAGGCTTAGTGACTGACAACTCTCAACCATTGTTGCATGGAAAGGACCTACAGTTTTAAGCCGAATTCGAACGGCAAATTTGAGAAAGCACTTTTCATGACAAGAATTACTCTTGGAGAATTTGTCAATTCCTCGCAAGAGGCAGTACCCGTGAAAAAACTTTAGGTGGCATAGGCAGGGATCGAACCCAAGACTTCTCGCATTACAGTCCAACGCACTAAACATCATGCCACGGGAATATTGCTAACAGCATGGAATTTAAATAATAATCATGAGACGGGGTCTACTACCAGGAAAAAGGCTCAGAGAGGCCAAAAGAGACGACCCCAGTGGAAGATCGTTTTTGCAGTTATGCAGTCTTCAGCATAATTTCAGGACTTCGGTGGACCTTAAAAACAAGCTATGTCGACCTACAGGAAAAGTAATTTTGTCAAGCTCAGTGAGAAAAAGGCTCATGAACACAGGACTTAGAGCACTCAAGCCGGTACTGAAGCCGGATTTTCCAAATAGAGTTAAAACAAAACGATTGCTCTGGGTTCAGGATCACATAAATTGGATTCCAGATACGTGAATAATGTAATTTTTTCGGACGAAACAAAATTCAAGCTCCATGTTGGACAACGGGTGGATACTTGCGCGAAGAGAACCGACAGAAAGACTAAGCTCTGATGGCAATTTTCGGATGCCCGCCCTGGATATAAAAAACATAGAATGAGCTTTCTAAAATCCAAACCCAATGCAAAAGTTTACCTTCGAGTCCTGGAAAATGTATTGGTGCCCAGGGAGTTTGAGATTTTTAGGGACACTTTCAGTTTAATTTTTGTTATAGTATTTGTTTTAACATGTACAATACATACAAACTACATAAAAACACTGTACATGCTAACTATTGTAACAAACCTATGTAGAATATTCTATTTATATTGAATTCAATAAATCAGTCCTTGTCCAGATCTTTATGATTTAACATGGTGTCAGAAGTTAAACTGCTTTATTAATTAATAATTATAAGTAATAAGGGGTAATAATGTTGAAACTGTAAGCTTGGGGAACAATATGTTCCGATTCAACAGATCACCGAACCAAAGTGCATATGTTACAAAAAATGTAGCCTCACACTTTAAACTTTTGCACAAGCGTGTTGGACATCCAAGGATTGAAACCAAACAAGGTATGCTTCTATTCATTAATGATTTTTCAAGAAAAGTCCTTCCAATTTTCTTTAAAACCAAGAATAAGGTAGAGAAAAAGTTCCTTTATTTCAAACATTTTGTAGAAAATCGGTAACAACATAAAGGCCATTAGAAAGAACATGAGGAATTCTTCCTCTTCCTCGGATCCTACGCTTGTTGTCAATGACACTTCTTTAGTTAGCTCTATTGATAAAGCCAACTTATTTGCAAGGCAGTTCGCTGAAAAGTCCACCTTACCAGATAGTGACATGACTCCCCCAGTTCTTAAACGCGTAAATGATTCTATGGGACCAATCTTTTTTTGTACTCGAACTGTGGCGAGAGTTCTTAAAGATCTCAACATTCATAAATCCGCTGGCTCAGATGGTATCCCCGTTATTATTCTGAAAAGGTGTTCTTCATCGCTAGCAAAACCACTGCTTAAGTTTTTCTAACTATCCTATTCTTCTGGGCTCGGTCAGAGTAGTTTGAAAACTGCATTTGTTCAGCCAATTCCAAAAAAGGCGAATCTTCTTCTCCCACAAATTACTGACCGATAGCACTGACGTCACTCCTTTCTAAGGTCATGGAAACGCTGGTAAATTGTCAGCTTGAGAAATATCTCGAAGACCGAAATCTTCTTAATGACCGGCAATACGGCTTTCGTAGCAATAGGTCCACTGGTGATCTCATGGTTCATCTCACTGAACAGTGGAACAGATCTTTACATCGTTTTGGAGAAAGTTAGATTATTGCACTTGATATTTCAAATGCATTTGATAAAGTCTGGCATCTTGCTCTCGTATTGAAAATGCGTGCTTTCGGTATCGACGAATCTCTTTTTCGTTGGATTAGAAATTTTCTTTCGAAACGTTTGTCTCCGACCCTCTTCCTCATTTTTATAAATGATCGCCTGTCTGCTACTTCTAATCCAATACATTGTTTCGCTGACGATAGCACTCTTAGCTTTTCATATTCGTTTCCAGACTCACAACATTCCTCTTCGGATGGGGAACTGCATCGGCAAAATATGATTAGCTGATTAAATTCCGACCTACACAGCATTGTACAATTTGGAATAAGAAAACGCGTGGAATTCAATGCTTCGAAAACGCAATGCTGTCTTGCATCGTTAAAGCGAGATAAACCGTCTTTGCCACTATCTATGAGTGGCACTTGCATCAACGAAACGGAAAATTTTGACATCCTCGGAATGTGCATCAGCAACCACCATTTGTGGAGCGATCACATACGCGATGTTGCCAAAAATGCCGCAAGATGTCTAGGTTTTTTGAGACGTTGCAAGAAATTTTTTTCTCCGTCTGATCTGGCTAAAATCTACAAAACCTATATACGTCCGAAACTTGAATATAACTCTCATCTCTGGGCTGTTTCTAAAGTAACTTATTTAAGCCTCTTGGACAGTATTCAAAAAAGATCTTTTAAAATGATTGGTGACATTAACATCATCAACTCGTTTATATCACTCGAACATCGACGCAAGGTTTCTTGACTCACCCTTTTTTACCGTTATTTTAACGGACTATGCTCTAGTGAAATAGCCAGTTGCATTCCTCCCCTTAAACAATTTAACCGTAGTACCCATGCTTCTAGGAATGCCCATCAGTTTACTCTTGAGCCCAACTTCGGCCGTACTATGAAGTACAGAGATTCTTTTTTTAGCCGTACTACGCGAATGTGGAACGCCTTTCCATCTCTATCTTTCCCTGTCATTGCAATGTTCAGAAATTTAAAACCAATGTACACCGACAACTAATATCCAACCCTTCCCTCTTTTCCTAATGCTCACACTGTGTCTTTGGCATATTAAAGGTATAAAAAACCCTTTTAGTGTTTGCTGATTATAAAAAAAAAAAAAAAAAAAGAAGCGACAATGGAAGGAGAAGCGAAAATGAAGAAGATTCAAGAAAACGGGTTGGTAGAAAGAATGAATAGAACCATAATCGAAAAAGCGTCTTGTCTTCTCATCGAGTCTGGTTTACACAAACGTTTTTGGGCTGAAGCTGCAAATACAGCAGTTTATTTAACGAACAGAACACCTTGCAAAGGTACAAAAGAAAAATACCTGAAGAAATCTGAAATGGAAGAAGAGTGAACCGGACGCAGTTTTCCATGAGCAAATTTTTCCAAAAGATGGTGAGACAAACGATACATCTTATTGTGATATTTATACAGGATATGATTCAGTGGGGAATGAAAACAAAATTCCATCAGTGAATTCAACCAATCGAAATAAGTGACGAAACGGCAATTGTACTAATTTTTATATGTTTGATGTATTGAAAATAAATATTATTACTTTTCAGAATCTTAAAACATCAATTTTTATGCTGAATCTGAACGGTTGATTTGAGAAAGCAATTTTCTTGACACTTGCACCTGCAAAGAACTGAAAGCTTTTCAGTATCCTCAATGCATTTACCAACCATGGATAGCGGCATTGGGGGAGGGTTACACTTTGCGACAGTAGACAACTTTGTGTTTTTGAAGCATTTTTCTACAAGTATATTGTTTTTGATTCAGTTAAGATCAGAATTTATAAGCTTATTATACGCTGCCGTTGAAAATGCAAGTTGGGAATTCGAAAAAGAATATGAAAAGCTGACGTTATTGTCATCAGCGAAACAGTAAAGTGCGTAAGATGGTCCAAACAAAATATCATAAATACAAATGAAGAAAGGTGTCGGAGACAAAACGGACCCCTTGGGCATACCAGCGTTTATTTTGTGGATTTAGGATTTGAACTTGTCTTGAATTGAAAATTAATTAATTTCAAACCCATTGAGAAAGAGAATCATGATATTTCATTCTTATTTGGAAATATCAAGTGAGATCTTTTTTTACCTGATAATTAATTAATGTTTTCTTGATCTTGGAAAGAGGGGTCCTAAGTGAAACGATATTTAAGGGGGGAGAAGCTGGGCTGATGCTGTTTTCCATCCTTTCGGAAAGAGACATGTTCAATAAAGACATATGGAAAGACTACGCAGTGGTTTTGCCAGGGATGAAGAACACTTTCTCCGCACAATAACAGGGATACTAACAGCAAACTAACTTTATTAATGCAGCTTACAAACGAATTGTCATTAAAAACGAGCGTCAGATCCTATGATGGCGTAGTGTAAAGTACATTTTTTACAAATTACCAGACATTTTTACTACCTTTGGGACATTGTAGTAATATCGTCAAATATGTCCGTTTAGCTTGTTTGAGATTATTGCGGTTTTCGTCTTTAGTGCTGGCCTTATAAATCCGGATAGAAGTAACTTTTTTACAGCTCGAATCAGACCATCTCATGCTAAAATTTGTCATTCTACAAAGAATTAAGTTCGTAATCATAACTGCACTAGATATGATTTTACTATCAAGAATTTTTTCAAGATGGAAGAATGAAGATAGATTTTCAAGAAGCTGAACAACAACAACTATCAAACATGAAAAAACAAATTTTATCAATCAAAGGTCTTTGGGAAGTTTTAACAAAATCGAAGAAAATGGTTCTGTTAGTGGTATAATGCTTTGTCAGAATGAGGCAATTCCTATCAAGAATGTTCTTTATGTTGCTGCGCTAGATGGAAATATGCTTTCAGTTAGAAAACTTGTAGAAAGTGGTTGGCCAGTTCTTTTTAAAGATGAGATTTGTGAACCATCACATCATGGTAAAAAATATGCAACCGCTAGTTTATATAAAAACCTTTCAAAGCTTAGTGAAGATCCTAAAAGATACGGCTATAAAACAGCTTAACCGTTCACAACTTATAAGGGAGCATTGAAAAGTTCTGACAGTGCGCAATAGGTATGTCTCATGAAAGAAGAACTGCAGGCTATGCAAAAAAAAAACAATGCTTGGGAGTTGGTGGAGTTACTGAAAGATAGAAAGGCTATAAGCTGCAAATGTATATTCAACATTACAAAAATTAGCATCAAAAAGGTACAAGGCGAGACTTGTGTGAAAGGTTTCTGTTTGCCCCAGTGGTGAAGCAGACTAAAGTAAAGTAGGAAATGAAACTTATTTAAAACAACCCCCAGGATTTTTACAAAGCCGAAATGAAAATTTGGTATGTAAATTGAATAGAAGTATATAGATGGTCTATCATATCATATCAGCAAGATGTTGGAATCAAAACTTTAATTTGATTATAATTAACTTTGGATTAAGAAGGGGTATAGCTGATAGTTGTTTGTATGTTAAAGACATAGGTGACAAAAATATATTTATACTTGTTTAAGTTGATGATATCTTGGTTATTTCAAAAGAACAGAATTTAATTTTAGAGACAATTACAGAAGAAAACATTTTGAAATTACTGACATGGGAAATGTGAAGTTCTATCTTGGAATTCAAATTAAAAAGAGAAATGGAAAGTATTATATGTACCAAGAAAAATACATAAAGAAAATGCTTGGTACCTTTAATATGTAAGAACCGAAGAAATCCAAAATACCTTTAGATACTAGATATGATGAGCTTTTAAATGACAAAGAAATTTACCGAAAACTATTGGCTCACTTCTTTACTTATCAGGAAATACAAGGCCAGACATAGCAGAAGCTGTTTCAATTCTCAGCAGAAAAGTATCCGGTCCCACTCATCGGGATTAGAACGAGGTTAAACGCGTTTTGAGGTACTTAAAAGGAACTAAACATCTACAGCTCTGTGTTGGATGTAATAAAAACTTAAAATTTCCTGGAATAGCTGTTTTAATACATCCTGTTTTGATATTTTTCAAGTTTAGAACTTTTAAATTGGTCTTCGTACTTTGAATTATGGATTGCCATTAAATTTATATATATTTATTTTTGTACGTAACGTAAGTAGATTTAATATCCGTGGGAGTTTGGTCAGTGCATACGAATGTCATTCCAGAAGTCTCGGTTCATTCCGGCTGTCCTTTGATAAAGAATTGACTAGTCTCTTTAGTGTGATTGTTGAAACGCAAAGTGCTTTTCAAATTGATTTATCTTAAGAACTATAGGTCACCTAAATTTCTGCTATTTTTGTTCATTGAAATTGCTGTAAGACCTGTTATTCAGCAAACTTGTTTATTTCTAATCAAGAAAATCCTGTTCATTATAACAAATAAAGGAACTTGAGTTGATTGTTTTAAAACCCTAAACATTGAGTGTTAGCTACCCTAAACCCTTAAGGCTCCGTTAACTTCAAAAACCTATAACTTTGTAAGATTTTGAAGTACAAAACCTTCCTACATAGCATTTCAACGAACAAAATTATCAAATGTCTTCCTACATACGCTTTTATAAGCCTCCCGGAATAAATTCAAAGTTAAATGTTCCGGAAATAGATGTTAATAATTCTTTATCGGTTTAATTTACAGTTAATTTTAATACTCAACAAAATGCTTATCAAAAAGTTATTTTTGAAAAAAAAAAAAACAATAATTGAATCGACCTCAAAAGCAAGAAAACTATTTTAATTCCAGCAACTTTTTAATAGATAAGAAACCAGAACTATAAACAAGAGTTTAATTCTTATCCTGCAACTATATACCCTGATATCCTGGATTTCTGTATACATGGCTATAGGACTTTGTATATTAGAAGAACAGTATTGTTTTAATAATATACGATACGGTATATGGCTATATCGCTATCTATACTAGAACTGAGAAAAAAATATACAAACTTCATCTTAATCTTTTCTTTCATTGTTATACAACGAGCGACGTTAGCTAAGCGAGAGCAAGGTACATGTATACAAAGCCTGGCTATAGAGCATCGTGTATTAAGTTTTGTTTTTCATTTTGCAACTGCAACTGCAACAGCGAAAGAAATTCTAACAAATCCGATAATTTTCAACGTCTGGCATTCTTTTAATATCCCATTATCCCTCGTTGTACATTTTCCTAAGATTTTTCCCTAACGTCTGCTATAGTTTTATTAATTTTTCTCCGGCATAAATGTTGCAACATTCGTTTTGCATCCATATAGCACCCACATCCAAACCCTGCATTCTGCATCCTGCACCCACACTCGACATCGACATCAACACCCAACCCAAACAACACCCGACAAAAACACTGTTAGGTTGTTGTGTGATATAAACTTAACTCAACCTTCAAGCCAGCCAAACGCCAACGCTTTACATTTTTTGTATCCTTCGTCTTACATTTGTGCGCTTGGAAATTATAAACAAGAGTTTGAACACTGGCACCGGAAATGGAACGCAGCGGATTGAGGTTGGTGGGTTGAGTCGAGAATCAAGGGCGGCGAAGGAACATAATATAACAGCATCAGTTCAGTAGTCAGTATTTTCTATACCTACACTACAATATAATGGATAACATACAACCCAGCAGTTGAGGAGGTAAAGGGGTAGGCTATATAGGGGTTGCACAATGGGAAATGTAATGGAAATTTACTATACGGTGTTCCGTTCAGGTGCAGCAGAGAAGCATTAACGAGAAATTCTTAAACTTAAGGCCATGAATGTGCTCGCGCGAGCGTTTTTATATTTTTTGATAAAACCAGGTTGCGACTTGGAATGGTGTGCTGAGCCAAAGGATGCTCTTGTGATGGGAACCGAGTAAGGGAAGTGTATCACAAGGCTGCTAACACCTACATAAATAGAGGTGGAAATTGTTTCCGCAACAAATAGATTTGTCCATGCTGCTGCTGCTACCGCTGTTGAAGCAACTATACATATACACGCTACTGCCACTATACACACTAACTGCACATTATTTGTGGCATCGCTGATGATGTGTTAGCCTTGTTGCAGCAGATCCTGATATAGCAGTAAATGAGTGAGGTGGTGTTTGGTACTACTCCGAGTTTTTATTCATTTCTGAGGTTGTGTTTTTAGTGTTTATCAGAGGAAGACATTGCAATGAGCAAATGGATGAACAATAATGATTTACACTTTTGAAATCGATTCGATACTAGGCAATATTTTAAGATTCGTGTTGATAAAATGAAATGACCTATTTCTTGGATGTTCAAATGGTAGACATGTGCATTTAAGAGGACAGAAGCGTCCACAGGCTTTTTCTCAAAACCCACCTCTGTCTACCAACTCCTACTCTCACCTCCCCGCGGTGAATATCGGGTGCAACAAACGAGAGAGGGGGAGAGGTGTTTCCACTAAGGCACCTCTCCTTATCCAGACGGCAGCGGACGAAATCAACGTTGGCGTTTAAAGTTCCAGTAAGGTTGAACTACTTTGTAAACACCTTATAGGACTTCTTCGAAATATTCGGAGCCCAGGCCTGTAAAAAACGGTTAATCCGGTTCCCCCTCCTTGAAGTTATATTAAGGAGCTCCAGGTTTGGCGGTTGTGCCGTCGGGGTGATTTCCTGGCCACAAAAAAACTAACTAACGAACTTCGGATATGCACGTGGAATGTTAGGTCCCTTAACAAAGCACGCGCAGCTGAACAATTAGCGGAAGCCCTAAACTGCTGCAAGGCAGGTATTACGGCCATTCAAGAAGTGCGATGGGATGGACCGAGCAAACGCGAACTAAAAGACTGCGATTATACTTTGGTGTGGATTTGTTGTTTGAACTAGACTCAGGTAAAAATTCTTGAGTTTCAACAGTGTGAGCGAACGCATCACGACAATCTGCATCAAGGATAAATTAGCCAACATAAGCCTAATATGCGCGCATGCCCCAACAGAGGAGAAAGATGAAGACACCAAAGACATATTCTTTGAGCTCTTAGAACAGAAGACATATGAGCAGTGCCTTGGCTATGACATTAAAATTGTCTTAGGAGATTTTAATGCCAAGCTAGGAAGAGAAGACATCTTTGGTGGCATAATCGGCAGATACAGCCTGCACGACACCACCTCCGACAACGGATGCAGGCTGATCGATTTCGCTGCTGGACGAGACGTTTTGGTAGCTAGTATGCAGTTCACACATCTCAATATCTACAAGGGGACATGCAAATCTTCTGATCAATCAACTGTCAACCAAATTTACCACATTGCAATCGACGCACGACAATTCTCCAGTATACAGAATATTCGAACATTCCGAGGGGCCAACATTGACTCTCACCACAACCTCGTTGTAGCCAAGGTACGTCTACATATATCCCGGTATACAGCCAAAACAAGAAAGTACTATGAGAAGATTCAACGTAAGACGGCTACAATCGCAAGAGACTGCCATGTCCTTTTCCGATCGAGTCTCTAATAACCTCTTAAGGATTCCTATGCCTCCTGCGTTAAGCATTGAAAACCAGTGGCAACATTGCCTTGCAGCCATCAGAGATGCCCCCTCTGAAGTGCTAGGTTTCACACGGCCACCACAGCGAAACCCCTGGTTTGATGACGAATGCCGTCAAGCGCACGCAGTGAAACAAGAGGCATACAAAACGGCGCTGCACAAAAGGACTAGGGCTGCTCGCGAGCTCTACGAGCAGAAGAGGAGAGATGGAAAAAAAGAGAGCATGAAAAATGTTTAAGCGCGAATAGACGTCAAAAAAAGTTCGCCCGGCAAAACATTTTTATTTGCATTTATATAATCACATTAAATGACTCAAAGCGTGAAAAGTGACACTTTGGACCAGTTAAAAATAAAAAAACGAATTAATTGCGATAATTAAAGTATTAATAGTTCTTTTAAAGAAAAATTAAAATCAAGTCTTTTTTTTTCATATTTTTTTTTTCCTTTGGTCTGATTGACAACGTGTCATTGCTATCCACACTCTTAAAAATTCTAATAAAATACTCTTAGTTCCATTTTGTTTTTGTGTTGGTATAATGAACCGTGACGGTTTACGATCTGCGGGGAAACAGAAAACAATTACTCCCTCAACCTCTTCCGCATCGGCAGTACGCACTCCAACAAACACCACCAAACAAACGACACCCACATCCGTACTTAAAAGCATCAACTCAGACATGGACAAGTTGGTTCAGAGAAAAATTGATGATTTATTAAATCGCTTGACAAAAGATCTCCAAGACCTTCGGGCCGATTTTCTCAAACAACTAACAACCATCGAAAACAACTTGTTTGCTCTTATAACCGAAGCAAACACATCGGTGGATGCACTTAAACACCGAGTTAAAATATTAGAATCACGCCTTGAATCAGAATCTCTCACTATCGTTAATGATGAAGTAACAGACCTACAAAAGAGATGCGATGTTTATGAACGAAGAGAAGTTTCCTCTGACGCCGTGCTCCTCGGCATCCCAGAACTCCATAATGAAAACATCACATCTATATACAACAACATATGCAATGCCATCGAATGCACCCCTCCTCCTCTGAACGCAGCTTTTAGAATCAAGATGAGAAACAAAAACCCTCTGCACAACTCCCCCATCGTTCTCAAATTCGGCGCTCCACACGAACGAAACATGGTTTTAAAATGTATTGCTAACTTCCACAAAACCAATCAAAGACAACTCAAATTGGAAGATATTGGTGTTAAAGTGCAAGCAAAAAAAAATGATGATGATGACACAAGCCAGAGAAACAATATCTACCTGCAAGCAAGTTTGACACCCCGAAACCGCTCATATTTTAAACAGGCAATGCGACTAAAACAGAATGGGATACTCTTCAGCGTTTTTACACGCTCTGGTTCAATTTTTGTTAAGGAGAGAGAAGATTCCGATAGCCTACTCATAAACAACAATGCAATTATGAAAGCACTTGCCGACAAAGCGACGACGACTTATCATGATGAAGAAGCTCACCACTAAGATAAAAGTTAAGCGCACCAGCACAGCGTTAATTGTTATTATATATTTGCTCTCTATAACTTTATCTCTCTTTTTTTTCTTTCTCTCTTTTTTCTTTTCTTTACTTTTTTCTTTATTATTTTTTAATTTCTGTATCACCTTCGATTTATGTAAAAGTAGTTGCTTTGTGTTTATTTGTTATATTAAATGCATGTTACTTTTTTCTCGCATGAGAGTTTACCAGTACAGAGTTGCAGTTGAGTGAAAATGATATAAGTTTCAGAGAGGACAGTGGGGATGTTTCATTAAAAATTATGCTCAATATTTTTTGCAACAGAGTTATGGGCCTAAAAATTGTTCATATAAATGCTCAAAGTTTGTTTCCGAAAATCGAAGAATTTCGCTTTTTATTTGAAAAATCGAATATAGATGCAATTTGCATTTCTGAAACGTGGTTTTCTCCTGACATTGAAGATATTTCTTATAAATTAAATGGTTACATGCTCTTTCGGTCTGATAGATGCAGTCGAGGTGGTGGGGTTGCGATTTTTATAAAGGAGGGGTTAGCCTGTAGAAAGGTTTGTCACTCGTCTGCGAGTTCATCATACGAATACTTATTCATAAACATTTTTGGTGTAGAGAGCAGTCTTCTTCTGGGGGTAGTTTACAGACCTAATAGGTATGTTGACCTTGAGCCTTTTTATAATATAGTTGATGAAATCAATACCATATCACCAAATATAATAGTTTGTGGTGACTTAAATAATAATATTCTAGCTGATGATAACTTCTGCGAACAAATGAGCACCTTTGATCTGCATCTCGTAAACTCTACAGTACCTACTCACTTTACTCAAACTTCGAGTACTCTGCTAGATATCTTTCTTGTTAACAGCTATGATGGGGTATTATTCTACAACCAACTTAATGCTCCAACGTTCTCACACCATGATCTCATATTCCTTACATTTGATTTCGAAACTATCTATAGACCTAATAACCGTTTATCTTTTAAACGAGATTTTAAAAATATTAATAAAACCTCTCTCGAACTTGACATTCGTTCCATACCATGGGAAAATATTTACTTATTGTCGTCACCAAACGACCAAGTTGAGTTCTTAAACACAAACATTTTATATTTGTATAACACCCATGTCCCACTAAAACAAATTAAAACTCGTAATGTTTCAAAACCGTGGTTCACAAACATAATTAAAGATCTTATTAATCAACGTGACCAAGCATATAGGCGATGGGTTCGTACTCGGGTTATTGAATTTCAGGAAGTCTATAAAGCATTGCGTAATAGAGTGGTCTTAGAGATAAGAACAGCAAAAAAACATCATTTTGCAAGTCACCTCCAAACTAAAACCGATGGTAAGAAGCTTTGGAAAAATTTACGTGAGCTTGGACTTGGGAAACAAAAACCTCAATCTCAACCTATTATTGACAGTGATGAATTAAATCAAAAATTCCTAAATCCTCTTTCTATCCCACTATTGGTTGATAATGAGTTTCCAGCTGTTTCCCCTTCACGCTCATCATTCTGTTTTTCTGGTGTAAGCGATCTTGATGTTTTGGAATGCATTCTTTCAGTGAAATCAAATGCAGTCGGAGTTGATGAAATTAATCCCATGTTTCTTAAAGCCATAATGCCATATCTGCTGCCTTTCGTTACACACATCCTCAACAGTGTTCTTACCACCGGTATCTTTCCAAGTCAATGGAAATTGGTCAAAATTATACCCATTCCTAAAAATGCAGTATGTAATGATTTCAGACCGATCTCTATTCTCCCCTTCCTTTCTAAAGTTTGCGAAAGAGTAATGCAAAAACAATTAAACGAGTATATTATGAGGAATAAACTGTTAGTTGACATTCAGTCGGGATTTCGACCCAAACACAGTTGCACTACTGCGCTTATGAAAGTGGTCGAGGATATCAGGAAAAGTCTTGACGACAACGATGTTACCTTTTTGGTCCTTCTAGACTTTTCGAAAGCCTTTGACATGGTCAATCATTCTCTTCTTCTAAGAAAACTACAGTTCTCCTTCAATCTGTCTTCTGATGCAATCAAACTAATTGCATCCTACTTAGGTGGCAGAATGCAAGCTGTGTATCTTGCTGGTAATTATTCAAGTTTCCTTCCTGTTTCCCGAGGTGTTCCCCAAGGATCCATACTGGCACCACTCCTCTTCTCCCTATATATAAATGAAATCGCGTCCATCATTTCACAATCATCTAGGCACTTTTATGCCGATGACATCCAAATATACAAAAGCTGTTCACTCGGCCTAATTGAGAATTGCGTATTCACAATTAATGAGGAGCTTGGTTTGATTTTTGGTTGGTCAAATAGCAACGGCTTAAGTCTCAATCCCAATAAAAGCAAATGTTTGGTAATTTCGAAAAAACCCTTGGATTTAACCTACTTCCCACCAATTACATTAAACAACATTGCACTAGAATTCGTAAGCACAGCTAAGAATTTAGGAATGATCTTTAACCGAACGCTAACATGGAACAATCATATTTACTCTATTGTCGGGAAAACTTATGGAGTTCTCCGCACTCTTTGGACTTTCCAACAATACACCCCAATAAATACACGATTTATGCTGGCAAAAACCCTAATAATACCCGTACTTACTCAGGGTTGTGAAATTTTCCTAAACTGTGATTCGTTTTGTAAACAAAAACTAAAAGTCGCTTTCAATAGCACCATTCGTTATATCTACGGACTTAGAAAATATGATCATGTTTCGCACTTGAGTATGAGCCTTCTTGATATGTCATTTGAAAATTTCCTTCAATTTCGAACCCTTAAAATGCTTTATAATATAATTCAATCACGCGAACCAAATTATCTTTTCGAGATTCTTCGCTTCGCGGAATCAAACCGTGCGATCTATTTAATACTCCCTAGATTCAACTGCCTGACATCTGAACGACAATTCTTCATCGCCGCCATCCGACTCTGGAACTCACTCCCATCTTCTCTGAGAAAAATAAGTAGCATCAATCATTTTCACAACGAACTAATGGAATTTTTAAAACAACAAAGCAACTAACTTAACCTTTTATAGTCTATCTTTTTTTTTCTATCTCTTTCTTTCTAAGCTTCAATTTCCTTATCTATTTCTTGCCATCTAGGTTTACATCTATTTATTATTAATATTATATTATCCTTTTCCATAATAAATTACTAAACATGTACAATAATTTTTTTTATATTCCATGTATTATATTATTCACAAACTTGCACTATTTTATAAGATTTATCTTACTGTGTTAGTATATAAAAATACGTAATAAATGAAATGAAATGAAATGAAATGAATGAAAAGCGCTTGATCGAGAAGATAGATTGATATCACAACAGGAATGAGGTTCGTAAATTTTACCAAAAGGTAAAAAAAAACCTCCCAAGGGTACAAAACCAATACACGAATGCTGTAAGAACGATCAGGGGAACATCGTAGTAGAACCGCAGTCGATGTTGAGAATATGGAAAGATCAGTTCTCAAAATTATATAAAGGCGATGACGAACAGAATTCCGCTTTAAGAGAGATAGAACCACTCAACTTCGGCGGCGCAGATCAACAGTTCCACCTACCCGACCTTGACCTGAACAAAGCTGCTGGGGCTGAAAGCATAGCTGCCGAAATACTCAAAGCAGCAGGCGATGACTTAGTAGGAAACTTGCACCAACTCATCTGCAAAATATGGTCGCAGAAAAGCATGCCCGATGAGTGGAATCTCACCCGATACATAAGAAAGGAGACCCTCTTACCTGCGCCAACTACAGAGGCAGCAGTCTTTTAAACATTGTATTGAAGATCCTCTCTGCCGTATTATGTGAACGTCTGAAGCCGTTCGGCAACAACCTGATTGGTCCTTATCAGTGTGGCTTCAGACTTGGAAAAAACCCAGGAACTTCTAATCGATACCCACCATCTTTTCATCGATTTTAAAGCCGCGTATGAGAGCATCCATACAGAAGAGCTCTACAGAACAATGTCTAGTTTTGATATCCCTGTCAAACTTATCCGTTTGTGCAGAATGACGATGGAGAATGCACGCTGCTCTATCAAGGTCGGAAAAGATCTTACCGATGCATTTGATGTCAAAAAAGGTTTTAGACAAGGCGATGCACTGTCATGCGACTTCTTCAACATCGTTCTGGAAAGAATTGTGCAAAACTCAACCGTCAACACTAGAGGCACAATCTTCCAAAGATCCATCCAATTACTCGGATGCGCAGATGATATTGACATAATTGGAAGATCAAAGCTTGGTGTCAGTGAAACGTTTTTGAGCATTGCGACGGAAGCGAAGAAGATTAGTTTTTTGGTCAATGAGGGCAAGACCAAGTGTATGCTGTCATAAAAAAAGGACATTGAACAACGACGTCTTGGACAAAACGTCACCATAGGAAGCTATAACTTTGAGGTAGTTAAGAACTTTGTCTACCAAGGCACCTCTATTAACACAGACAATGACACCAGCGTTGAAATCAAACGAAGAATAACTCTTGCAATTCGCTTCTTCTTTGGACTTAGAAGGCAATTGAGAAGTTAAGTCCACTCTCGTGCATCTAAAATCAACATCTATAAGACACTCACCTTCCCGACTCAGGTGGCGAACGCAGAACTTTAAACAGCTAGCTAGGGACCGAGCTGGCTGGAGACGCATGTTTGTTGAGGCCCAGGTCTGTCCCAGACTGTAGTGCCACCTTGAGTAAGTATGACCTATTTATTACCTCCATGTGCTTACAATGGACATATTAAGAGTATCCATTGTTTAAATCAAAGAAACAATAGGTGTACCAAATCCACTTTATCTGATGATTGTGTTCAGGAAAATAATGATCATACCTTTGTTATAAGGTGTAATGGTCATCTTCTGATGAGCCCAACCATTACATCTGGCGAAACGCATATTTAAATACCATGCTGGTTTATTTTTATTCATTTTTCATGATTTTAAATCATATTTATTAAATTAAACGGTGTTCAGGAAATAACAATTCAACTGTTAACAGTCAAACATTTCATCTTTAAAAATAAGTCAATATGACAAGTTGTTCATATTTAAAGTTGTCTATCGACAATTTCCAATAGAACAACTTTTTCGTTTAAGTGCAAATGAAGAGATTCGATTCTTCGTAATGGCAGAGAAATGACAAATATCTGAATGTGAAAGTAGAGATAAAACATTCACAAATTTTACAAAAATATTCTCGGTAGAATTAAAGGTAGCGAACTTTTTATCTTGTATTGGTTTTTATCTGTGGGACATTAGTAGGAGACCGTTATTTTCAAATTCTAAAGAAATTAATTAATATTTCTGGTTTAAAACATATCAATTTAGAATTAACAAATTTTAGTCACGTATATTCATAATATTATTGGCTTTTTAAGGGTGACGCAAATTTAAATTTTAAGCTTTCAAAAATATTAGATAATCCTTAGAAATCAATTTAGAACTTGTCAATTTCAACATGTCTACATAATATGTATGTTATAGTCAGGTTAATAGCAGACATGCCCTTGATCAATGTACATTTTTGCCAATGGTTATAATGTTAACATAAGGTATTATCCTTTATGTCGAAACTAAAACTTTTCATAACCGAGTTTAAGGGTCTTGCGTAAAAGAAAGTTAATTTGTTCCTTTTCATGTTTCAAAGTCAAACGTCAAAATGGCAAAACTAAAACTTTATTAATCCCTTCAAATTTGTTTTTGAAAATTTATATTGAATAAATATTAGAACTAGGAGAACTAGGTTAAAACATCGACCTTTTTGAGGATTATTACAAAATCAGGACTTACCTGTTGATTTTTCAAAAGCAAAACCAAATGATTTCTTACCTGAAAAAGAAAAAAATAATAAATAATTAATAAATTTAATTTAGTCAATTTTTGTATAAAATCGATAGCTTAAAATTAATTTTGATAAATTTATTAAAAATCTGACAACCATACGAACATGAGAACATCAGATTTTTAAATAGTTAAAATGAGAACTTAAGAAAAATAGTTTTTTTTTCAGAAAAAAATACTTTAAATGATTGCTTAAAAATTCAACTTATAATAATTAAGTTATAGAAGAGATATTCCTTTGAACGAACTCTTCCACAAGGAACTACTTTTGCATACTTTGTGTAAAATTAATTTCATCTTTTCATTTATGTTTTTTTTAATAATAAGCGCACCCTTAAAGGTATAACTACCCTTATTATGTAGACACAGTGTGAGCACTAGGAAAGGGAGAGAGGGGTTGAAAGGAGGTATCGGTGCACATTGGTTTTGAATTCTTGAATATTCCAATAGCTGGGAAAGATAGAGTGTGGAAAAGCATTAAACATTCGCATAGTACGGCTAAAGAACGAATCTCTGTACTTGACGGAAGCACCGAAGTTGGGCTAGAGGATATTATATTGATGAGCATTACTAAAAGCGCGAGTATTACGGTTGAACTGTTTAATGGGAGGAATGCAGCTGGCTATTTCTCTAGAGCACAAACCATTAAAATAACGGTAAAAGAGGGTGAGACAAGAAACATTTTAATGATGTTCAAGTGACGTAAATGATCTTATGATGGTAATATTACCAATCAATCTAAATGTTCTACGTCCAATACTATCCAATAGGCTTAAGTAAGTTGCGGGACCAACAGCCCAGATATGGAAGTTATACTCAAGCTTTGGACGTATATAAGACTTGTGTAATAACAGCCAGATCAGAGGGGGAGAAAAACTTCTTGCATCGCCTTAGAAAACCCAAACATCTTGCGGCATTTTTGGCGACATCGCGTATGTGATCGTTCCACAAAAAGTGGTTGGTGATGTACTTACCGAGAATATCGAGATGTTCACTTTCCTAAATGCAAGTGCCATTTATAGATAATGGCAGGGGGGGTATACTTCGCTTTAACGATACAAGACAGCATTGCGTTTTCGAAACATTAAATTCCACGCGGTTTCTTATTCTCCATTAAACAATGCTGTTTAGGTCGGAATTTAATGAGCTTATCATATTTTGTCGTTACAGTTCCACATCCGATGAAGAGTGAATCTGCAAACGAATATGAAAAGCTAAGAGTACTATCGTCAGCGAAACAATGTATTGGATTAGGAGATCATTAATAAAAATGAGAAAGAGTGTTACAGATAGAACAGAGCCCTGGGGCACACCAGCATTTATTTTGTGGTTTTCAGACTTGAATCCATCCAATACAACTTGTATTGAACGATTCGAAAGGTAATTACTAATCCAATGAAGGAGGGATTCATAAAAACCGAAAGCTCGCATTTTCGATAAGAGAGCCTGATGCCAAACCCTATCAAATACTTTTGAAATATCTAGTGTAATAATCTTAATTTCTCTAAAACTATGTAAACATTTGTTCCACTGTTCGGTGAGATGAACCATGAGATCACCAGTGGACCTATTGCTACAAAAGCCATACTGTCGGTCATTAACAAGATTTCATTCTTCAAGATATATCTTGAGCTGATAATTAATCAGCGTTTCCATGACCTTGGAAAGAAGGGATGTAAGTGCAATCGGTCGGTAAATAGATGGTGAGGAAGATTCGCCTTTCTCAGGAATAGGCTGGACAAATGCAGTTTTAGATCCGCTCGGAACGAGACCTGAGGATTAGGATAGATGAAAAAGCTTACGCAGTGGTTTTGTGGTTTGGAGCAGCAGATTTATGTATGTTAAGATCTTTTAGGACTCTCGCTACAGAACGAGTGCGAAAAAAGATTTGCCCCATAAAATCATTAACTCGCTCAAGTACATGCGGAGTCATAACACTCACTGGCAGCGTTGAATTGGCGGCGTACTGCCTAAGAGCGGCGAACTCTAAAGAGCTAACAAATGGAGTGTCATTTACAACGAGCGTAGGAACCGAGGAAGAGGAAGAATTCCTCATATTTTTTACAAATGACCAAACATTTTGACTGCTTTGGGACATTGCAGCATTTTTTGTCGTAATTTTTGGTCACGTAAAAATTTGGTCCGTCGAATATGAGCGTTGCAGGCCTTCCTGGCTTGCTTGAACTTATTCCGGTTTTCCACAGTTGGATTGGCTTTAAAACAACGGAAATTTACCTTCTTGACCCTAATAACCTTTTAACAGCTCGCATCATGCGTTTTCCTTAGGTCTGATCCTTTTAACCCTATTCGGGATAAAAGTTCTCATTCCCAGGAAAGTCAAACTTGTGATCATATCAGCGCTGGCGTCAAAGTCACTATCGAGGGAGCATAGTGACCAGTTAAAGATCGTAAAATAATTATTGTGACCGTCCCAGTTGGCTTTCTCGTATTGCCAAACGGTTTTCTTAAGAGCTCTTTCTTTAATTGGAGAGTTTTTACACGAGGAATTTTCTGATATGACACAATGTTCAGATGTGCCTAGAGGAGATAGAACACTAATAGTGTACTTACCAGGGTCAGAAGTAAGAAACAAGGCAAGAGTGTTTTCTGCTCGACCTACCACGTCCGATATTTTGAGTGGGCTCGTTGATTAGCTGAGTTAAGTTTAATTCAGCGAAGACCTCAGCACACACTTCTTCTGGTGTTGACTGGCCCGAATGTTGAAGAAGAATTGTGTACATTCATCGCTCGTAACAACGATTTCAGTGCCAGGATAGGACGAAACAATTCTTTGGATGGAATCAGACAAAGCATCAAATTCACGAGAAGTTTACACTCTGTATAGATTGGGGCTTTGATAAAGGAAGCAATAGTGATTTATTTGCTTATTCACGGAAAATTTAAACCACATAAAATTGAAAAAAAAATTGGTGCAAGGACCATATTATGGCAAAAACTGAAAAGCAACATCATTCCTAATGTATATGGCGAGACAATGGTGAGAAAAGACTAATGGCACCAAGTTATACCCTTAAATAAAGAATTCAGTGTTATCGGAATCCTCACTCACTTGGGTTTCCAATACAGCTGGTCTGTTTTTATGTTTACAATATATAGAATATCTTAAATCTTTATCTCTTTTTAATATATAATCAGTATGCGAAACACACCTTGTTGCTCATATACGGATATTATTTGTTTGACAATAAGTTCATTAATAAACATATTTTTTCCACATGTTAACTTTTAATTATACATAAACATTATCAGCAATCATATTGCAGTCAAGAGCGGATCCAGACTTTTAATCACGCTTACCATTTAGATAAGATTTTACTCACTGCTTAAAAATGTTCCTTAATGTTCTGTAAAAGAGGCTGACAAAATTTAAATCACATAAAACGCATCTTAACCTTAAATGTACACATTTCAAGGGCTTAAGTGAAAACTTAAGTTATTAAATTATTTTAGAGCGCTGTTTTCCAGCAAGGTATAGTCTAACTATTTAATTTGGTCGACAACAATCCACGATTTCAGAAGTTTTCTAAATATGCCATATTTAAGAGAAGGAAAAAATTGTTTTGAAACGTAGCTTTTTTCAAAAAAAAATTAATTCTTTCCTGTTGCCGTTTCTATTAAGGCGTTTCTGCTTACTCGTGGATTGGAGCTGATGCTAAAAAACATTTTGGTCAACAAAACTAAAATATTGTGGTTTGAAAAATGTTAGTTAGTTAGTTTAACTAAAGTGACACTGTTTTTAGGACATATATATTTAGACCTCTGTTATTTTTTGTGTTAAAAAAAAATAAGCTAATCGGCTGAAAACCTTAATTTCAATCGTAGGGGCCAGTACAGATAGATAGACGAACGGAATCGGGGACGCATTTTTTTTCGACTTTTTTTATGAGCATCAAAAAAATAAGATAAATTGAAGACTTTTTGCAGGAATTTGAAAGCAACTAATATAGGGTCCGCCAAATAACTTTTTTTATATATTTAAAATGCTATAAAAACATCGAGTGTAGCTTCGAGCCGCGGTCCTGTTGAAACCAAATGTTGCCACTATCCTCCTCTTCAAATTTTGTGAACAAAAATTCGTTCAACATGGCCCGCTAACTCCTAGCTCATTTTCGAAGAAAAATGGCCCAATTATGCCTTTGGATCGAAATCAGCACCAAACAGTGACTTGTGTTGGGTTAATTGGCTTTTCAATGCAGGCGTGCGGGTTTTCTATGCCCCAAATGCGACAGTTTGATTTTTTGTATACCCGTTAAGATCGTTTTTTTTTGCCAAAATCGGCATCTTCTCTAATCGTAGTTCCCAGCGTTGTTCAAGTGGATACACAACCATATTCGCTCATCGGAAGGATACAACTAATTAACTGTCAAATCAGATATGAGATAAATGTTACCATTCACAAAATAAGTATTAGTTGAAAAAAAAAAAACGTTAACCTTACCTAAATAGTTGCTCTCTTTCTTAGAAACAAATTTTATGAAAATAATTTAAGGAATTACACGTACTATATGCCACGCGACTTGGCGTATTCTCCAATGACTTTTGCTTAAGCTGTATGGACGAGGAAGAGGAGCAAACAATTCTTCATCTTCGCTGTACATACCCTGCTCTGGCTCGAAAAGGCAAGAATTACGTAAGAGAATTCTTCTTTAATGATCTAAACGATCTAAATTATATCAGCATAATCAGCAGCTCACGTTTCGTAAGCCTCAAGATTCATGTGGTATCGCGATTGGGCCATCAAACTGGCCTAAGTGTGTGCGTTTCCATATAGGACAGCCCCTTTAACCTAACCTTACGTACTAAAGTTACAAAAATGTAAGTTGTTTTTGACAGCAAACCAATTTTTGGTGAATGTCGTTTAATTACTAACAAATTTTTAGATGACATCTTTACTTATAAATCTTAACTGTATAAGCCTTATGACTCATATGACCCCCCCCCCACTGGATCGTTCATTGGTCAAAATTTGATGAATTGTGCTAAGTTTTAGGAATAGGGCATAATTTCCGATTCATATTATGTTCCTTAACAAAGTTTTAGAGAGTAAAATACAAATTTTGTTGTCATATAAAATAAAAATAAATTGTACAAAATATAATGAGCTTTATATCCATGAACTCAATACGATTAGTTTTGAATTGGAAATTGGATATCCTACAAAAAATACAAACCATTTTGGATTAACCTGTCATTCGCTAACACAAACAGGTTCGCCGGTTTTCTTACACGTGAACATGCAACTTATACAAAATTTTCAAAATCCAAACCACAAATGGACATTGTTTGGCCTTGAGACTTATTTATAGGCATGGCAAAAGGCTAAACGAATTGGAAACTTTAACCTTCTGATGGGTATGTTAGAATCTGAAATTATAATATGTGGCAACAGAACCACTTTTCTTTTAAAGTTTATAGTTAAAAATGGTTGCTTCAAGAATATTTCCGCTAATCTTTCTGATGACCAAACTTGAACCGTGGATTCAAATTTCGCAGATGAATAAAAGGTAAAACAATCTTTAATCGTGATTATGTGGTGGCATTCCAGGTGTATTTAGTGATAGGAGTGAATAAATACAAATTAGGTCCAACTCTGTTGACGTTATTTTTAGAAACGTTGAACCCTTTCACAGTTTTAAAAAAATACATCTTATATCATAATCTCCGATTTTTTCTATCAGCTTTAATTAAG
>NC_079147.1:38187187-38217174 GCF_945859685.1 Eupeodes corollae
ATCGCCTATTGGTTGTGTAGTTAGGTAGCAGGCATATAGTTCATTGGCGTGCTTAGCTTTATGCAGATAGATAGATAAGGACATGTTTATGATGATAATGAAGGAATGTTATTGGTAGCTAAAAGATACATACTATACATTCCTTCTTTACTATAAGTTTTCAGCGCTAACATGGAGTTTTTACGTTCAGTTTATTTATATTGTTAAAGTTTAAAAAAATAACAAGCATACGAACAGGTACCAAGAAATTGTTATTCATGTGTTATTTGCAGTCGGGCTTTTGTGCGTTTTGGATTTTAGCTATGAAGTGACACGTAAGCAGTAGTTGTAGAAGTTGTACGTAATACCTTTATAAATGGGTATAATGTGTATACGTTGAAAAAGTGATTCTAAGAGAAAATACATATACTCTTTCTGGCCCGTTTCTTTAACTTGTAGGTACTAAGTATTTATTTTTTTATATAGGCGAAGTCCAGTAAATCATGTGTGAAACAACCTTAGTCGTAAAGAATAATATTTTAAAATCTCATATACAAAGTTACCAAAATAATAATAAAATAGATTGTTGATTAAATATATCATATAAATGTGTAACAAATGCATTAATTTGGATTAAAGATAGGACTGCAATTACAATTTTGTCAAAATAATGCGCTCTTTCGGGCTCATGCATAGTAAAAATATTAAAAAAAAAATATTTTAATATTCAAAATTTCACCTGAAAAAAAAGTTTGTCTTCAAAAATGTAAATGCCATTTTATAAATAAAAAAACCTTTGATTTTTCAAATTTTTTTTTGAAAATCGTTAGAGCGGTTTTTTTTTAAATTAATTTTTTATATATAAAATTTTTAAATTTTGTTCTAAAAATATTTTTGGTATTCAGTTGTTTAGTGATTGTAAATACACGCTATTCATTTGAGTTTCGTTAAAAAATGTATAACCGTTTTTGAGATATAGAATTTTGAAAAAAAAAAATTCAATATTTTTTTAAAAATCCAAACAATACAAAATTGCACTTTTGTAAATCAGATATTGTTAAGGCAGTAAGGCAGTATAAGAGCTTATTCAGAAAAAAAATATTGAAATCGGTTTATAAGTTGCTGAGAAAATTAAAAAACAAAATAATGGTTGTATGAGCGGTACCTTTCCTGAGCAATACAAAAATATGTTTTTATTTTTAAAAGAATTCAAATAAAAAAATAAAATTTTAGAGGAAATTTAAAAAAAAATCTATCGGTTTGTTTTTGAGAAAATTCTACTGTTAATTTTGATCTTAAAAAAAAAAAATGAAAAAAACGCCTAACGCGAATCTGCGCAAAACCTTAACTTCCAAGTTTGAACTCAATCGACCCAATGGTTTAGGCTGTAGGAGCGTGGACAGACAGACAAAACTGACCGGACGGAATCGCGGGACCCACTTTTTTCGACTTCTCTACCATCGTAATATCATGTTTGATTAAAATCTCGAGTTCGAAATTTTGCACGAATGCAAAACTTGCCATATAGTTCCTATATGTCGCAAGTAAAAAGCTTACAAAACTTTAGAATAATATTCATGAAAAGCTTAGAACTAAGTGACTATTACTTTAAACAAAAAATATAATATATTTAACTGTGTGTTCACACTATTGAAACGAGTAAAACACAGTTTTACAATACGACGAAACAAAGAAGTCAGTTATAGTTAAATTTTGTGAGTGCATTTTGAAATACAAAACCATTAAGTTTCCCTTAACGCTCATAAAAACTATATACAGTCAGGTACCTATGTATATTTGTGTATTGCTTCGAAAACAAACAAAAAGTTTTGAACCCAACATTCGACCAAACTAGTATCCGCTCCCTCAGTTGCTGCTCTTTTGCCAATCATACAACAAACGCCAACCCCCCGCTCTTCCCCTCCCACACTTTTCCATCTCTACGGTATAGTAATTGAAGTTTTCAACTGAAAGTTTCAATCCTCTTTTAAATAAAGCTTTGAAGGTGTTAGAAACTCCACCTCTCTACCCCTCAATTTTATAGAAAGAGTGAGTTTGCAGAAACCAGAGGTAAGAGAAAAGAAAATGTGTGACTTCGTCATCGTCATCCGTTGCTTGCAAAGTCATTCGATTTGGTCCCCACGGAGGATTCTTGAACCTCGCGCAATACTAAAAGATTAAAAATCTACCACCTCAGGTATACTGCTTTCCGTATATCGCTCCTTTACCGTTGTCAGAACTTGGGGAGTCGGAGTTGGGACTCCTGAAGCCTCATACCGCCTGCTGTTTGTTTTGGATATAGGTAGTAGACTACGACTACGACGACAAGAACGACGAACAATGCGGACGGCAGCTCACATGCAACAAACACGTATCGACATGGGAATCAGTTGTGTCAGTATTAGAGGTGTGGAAATTACAATTTAAACGTTTTCAGCGGACCACGATTTCGTAAAAACTTTTACAATAAGCCCCAGAACCAGTACGAGTATAGCAAAACCCAGAACTCAGAACCCATAGATCCCGTCTATAGAAGCTAGAACCTAGGACTCGCAAAACGACCAACTTTGCGTGCACCTTCGTCCTTTTTGTTTTCCGTTTTTCTTTTTCCGCGAAAATAATAAAAGCCTTTGTTTCTACTGCAGATAATATTTTTTGAGTCTTGTTTCCTCTGCATGGGTATCTTTTTTTAATAGTTTTCAGATGAAAACGAAAACAGGACTAATTAGGATATACACCTTGAGTGTAACCACATGCCATTCAACATTCAGAACGGGGCTAAACTTTTGGTACACCCGTAGCCGTCCTGATGGCGTAGTGTGCATTCGAATCCCTCCCAAAGGTAATTAACAAAAAAGAAAAAAGAAGTAGAAGAAAACAGGAGCAGAACTTACCCCCATCCCCCCCAATGGAACACGCTCGGAGGAGCGTATATTTCTTTGGATATTTCATTATGGCTTGGAGTGGGTAAACTCTCAAAGGTATCCTCCGTGTTACCATGTTCTTGTTCTTCTTCTTGTTCGACGTCGTCATCGTCATCGTCGTCGGTCGACATCACCATTGCTATCGCCATCGCCATCCATATCCTTGGTCGTTCCGTCATTCAGGATCTGCTCTCTGCAGCAATGAAGGCAGAAGGTACAAGTGGCGATGGCGATGACGATGACGATGACGATGATGATTTTACACAAAATAAGAAAACAAGGATACAAAAATAAAGGAAGAAAGTCGAGAGTGTGACTTTTTATATGGAAGGTATTGTGCGGTGCGCGGTTGCGGGATTGCAGGGTTGCGGTGGGTTGGGTTGCTGCTGGGTTTAGGTTCGGTTAGGTTGGTTTGGGTTGGTTTGGGTTGGTTTGGGTTAGTTCACTTCGTTCGTTTGTCCGCCGAGGGAATTGCTTGGAAAATCACTTGATTTTGCTTCAGAATTAATGGAATCACGTACGACCGCAAAATTATATTCTTTTCCTTGTGTTATCCTTGTTAGAAATGTTCTTTCTGAATTTCTGTTCTTTTTTTCGTCCTGTTTTTTTGTTTCTTTTTTGTTCACTTTATTTTAGTTTTGCTCTCGTCCTTTGTTCCTGTTTTGCCCTCAAATTGGAAAGTTGGAAACTATAATAAGTTTTTTACTTTTTTTTTTGTTATTTGTTAAGAATTTTTATGTTTTTTTGTTTTTGTTGTTCATCGTCGTCGTCCGTCGTAGTCGTTTCATTTTCAGAACATCCGGATCCGGACTATATTCTTGGGGCAGCAAATGCAGCAGCAATTGAACATGTTCCTTCGGTTTAATAATATCCTCGCGATTTTCCTTATTTTTATCGCTTTTGTTCGATATGTGTGTGTGTTTTTTGTGTTTTTATGATTTTCTATGGATGATGATGATGATTTTGAAATTTATTTTTTTTTTTGCTGCACAAAAGTTCATTTATTTATTTGCGGAAGGTAGGAAACAGTGTATTAGAAAAATAAGAACAAGACATTTTGTGCACCTCTAAAGGTTTTATGGGATTTTTATGATTCTTCGACTTTTTTTTATTGAAATATAAAGAAAACAAAAAAACTTTAATAGGTGCATAGGTAGTAAAATGATTGTTCATTTACTAATGGTAAATCCAAGATCTATTTGCGAATTGAGGAAATTCGTTAAAACTGATTGTTTAAGTGCAAGGAAATAGCTGATTGCGAAATATTGCACTAGATGTGCAGACCTTGACTGAATGCTAAGTTATGGGTGCTTAATAACAAGCGTTTCCATTGTTTCCATAAACAAAATTTCAAAAGTCTGATGCGACAGACAATTGCTTCGATAAAATGTATGAACTTAAAAAAAACCTATTCATTAAGAAAGGAAAAAAAAGGTTTCATTTTGCAGACCATTGAGTATTGAGCCCGAGAAAGGGACTGCAAATACAGACACATACAAAATGTTTGTATGTTTTTTATTTTGAAATTCAAATCCCTAAGTCAGTTCTTGGGTTCACCTTTAGTGACATAAGCAATCAAACAAAAAATAGTCTTAAAAACTGTTTTTAAATACTTCATCTTGTTGACTTAAAGAATTTAATCGTTTGTTACGAGTATGAGTGTTTTCAAGGTATTGGACATATTTAATGTTTTCAGTAGAATTCGATTTTTGGTCTAAAATTTTAAGACCAATGAGTAGATCTACATGCCTTAGCAGTGTTTTAAAAGCTACTTGCTTAGTGACTAAGCACTTTATTCTTATTTAAAAAAAAAAAGAAGATTCATTCAGTAAAAAAAATACAGAAAGGTAAAAAAATGTAAAAACAGCAAAGAGTTATTAAATTCGAGCCATCTTAAACAAATTAAACCTACAAATAAAAGTGCTTCTTGACGAACAACGAAAAGTTATTTATTTTTTTTTTCAGACAAAAAACTATTATATAATTTTTATAATAAAAAGTTTAACTCAAATCGGTAGTCAAAATTTGTTTGGAAAGAAGTTAACAACATCGGGTTAAGAAAGGATGTCCGAGTTTGTGAAGACTAAATTAAGAATTTAGTGGATAGGAGTCGTAAATTCTCTACTTCCCAAGCCCAATTTAGTTTTATGTCCTCTAGAATTGCATGGAACGAGAGTATAGACTCTCTCTCGGTATATGCCTTATTTGAGCATCAAGTAGGAAAAGCAATATTTTCTATAAAATAGAAATGCTTTGGACTTGACAATATTAGTTCTGACTTCAATAAAATTCTCCTAGCTTATCTGCTTCCTTACATGACGCACATATTCAACACATATAATGACCTCCACATATCGCACTTCTTGTAATATGTCCAAAATTATCCCTATACCAAAACAAGAAAAGAAAAAGGAATACAGACCCATTTACATCCTAAGACTTTTGAAACTCTTATTAGTAAATAATAAAAACAAATAGAACCGTTTGGCAATATGAGAAAGCCAACTGGGACGGTCTCAATGAATTCTTCAGGAAATTTAACTGGTCACTATGCTTCTTCGATAGTGACGTGGATCCCAGTGCAGATATGATTATAAACTTAATTCTTTGCGGAATGAGAAATTTTATCCCGAATAGGGTAAAATCTATCAAACCCAAAGAAAACTCATGGTTTGATTCAATCTGTAAAGAGGTTATTAGGATCAAAATGTAAGTTTCCGGAATAACAAAGCCAATCCAACTGAGGAAAACAGGAATAAGTTCAAACAAGCTAGAAAGACCTGTAACGGACATATACGACGCATTAAATTTTTGCATGACCTGAAATTACGGCAAAAAAATACTACAATGTCCCAATGGTAGTAAACATTTCTGGTCATATGTTAAAAATGTGCGTAACACTACGTTTTCGTCGGTTCCGACGCTTGTTTCCAATGACACTCCCTATGTAAGCTCGATTGATAAAGCCAATTAGCTTGCAGCACAGTTTGCTGTTAATTCGATGCTGCCAGTGAGTGACATGACTCCGCCTGTACTTGAAAGCGTTAACGATTCTATGGGACGAATCTTCTTTCGCACTCGGTCAGTTACTAGAGTACTTAAAAATCTTGATATTCACAAATCCGCCCGAATAGTATCCCCGGTATTGTTCTGAAGAGGTGTTCTTCAACGCTGGCAAAACCACTGCGTAAGCTTTTCCATCTGTCCTATGCTACAGGTCTCTTTCCGAGTGTATGGAAAACCGCATTTGTCCAGTCTGTCCCTAAAAAAGGCGAATCTTCCTCACCATCCAACTATCATCCAATTGCACTTACATCCCTTCTTTCCAAGATCATGGAAACGCTGATCAATTTTCAGCTTAAGAAATATCTTGAAGAACGAAAGCTTCTTAATGACCGGCAGTATGGCTTTCGTTGCAATAGGTCCACTGGTGATCTCATGGTTTATCTCACCGAACAGTCGAACAAATCCTTACATCGTTTTGGAGAAAGTAAGATTATTGCACTTGATATTTCAAAAGCATTTGAAAGAGTTTGGCATCAAGCTCTCTTATCAAAAATGCGTGCATTTGGTATTGATGAATCCCTTCTTAGAAATTACCTTTCGGACCGTTCAATTCAAGTAGTATTAGACGGGTTCAAATATGATATTCATAAAATAAACGCTGGTGTGCCCCAGGGCTCCGTTTTGTCTCCGACGCTCTTTTTATTTTCATAAATGATCTTTTGTCTGAAACTTCTAACCCACTAAATTGTTTCACGGATGACAGTACCCTTAGCTTTTGATATTCGTTTTTAGATTCTCATCCTTGTTCTTTGGATGTGGACTACCAACGGCAGCGTATGATAAGCTCATTAAATTCAGATCTTGACAACATTGTTCAATGGGAAATCAAAAATAGTGTAGAATCAAAAGCGTAACCCTCCCCCAATGCTACCACATCGCCAAAACTGCTGCTAATTGTTTAGATTTTCTCCGACGATGCAAGAAGTTTTTTACCAATTCTGATCTAGCTATAATTTGTAAAGCCTATATTCGTCCAAAACTTGAGTGCAATTCCCATGTTTGGGCAGGTCCTCCTATAACCCACTTGAGTCTTTTGAACAGAATTCAAAAGAGAGCTCTAAAATTGATAGGTGACCATGAAACTTTTGCATCTCTCGGGCACCGTCGTAAGGTTTTATGTCTCTCATTATTCTATCGCTACTTCCATAAGCAATGCTCTAATGAAATAGCCACTTGCATTCCTCCCCTCAAACAATTTAACCGTAATACTCGTTCTTTTAGGAATGCCCATCAGTTTACGCTTGAGCCCAATTTCGGTCGTACTGTAAAGTTCTATCCTCCCCTCCTAATTACTCGCACTGTGTATAATCATCATAAGGGTATTCATATCCCCTTGAGTGCGCGTACAATATAAAAAAATAATAATAATTTTTTACTCTTCTGCACACAAGATTTCGATTATATTAGTGTTCCTCAAGGGGCAATCCTTGGGCCCTTTTTTATTTGTTTATTAATAATCTGCATTCAGTTTTTTCCATCTGCCACTATTATATATAAGCTGATGATGTTTAGTTATATATTAGTTTTCCTGAGAGCATGATCAAGGATACAATAGCTAAAATGCTTAAACTTAATCCTAACAAAATTAAAGCTATTCCAATATCGAATAAAAATCTCAAACTTAAAAAATTCCCTTCGTTACGTTAAATAATATCATATTTGATTATTTTACACAGGTCAAAAACTTAGGATTGATCTTAAACAATATATAAACTTGGGATACCGACGTTTGTACTGTTGTGTTAAAGCTGTATGCTTCGCTTAGAGGACTATCTGTTATAAGATCAATTTTACTCACTCATAATAAATTAAAGTTGGTTAAGTTAAACGTTCTACCTATAATAATGTATGGGTGGGAGGTGATTGCAGACCTTGATTTTCTTTCGGCTCAGAAGTTAAAAGTAGATCTGCGTAGATTTAATTATGTCTGGTTTCAGGCTCGTTAAATTTTGAGCTGTAACCTGAAAGATTCCTTCAAGTATCTTACTTTTTAATTTAATTGTTTAAATGAGTCCAGGTTATTTATCTAATAGACTTGGTTATTGTTTCTCAAGTCTATTATCTTACTACGCTAGTCCACTTAGAATTGTTTGACATCACGCAGGCAATTTTTGGTTATGCTGTCATATGAGGTCTTGAATCGAAAACAAAAAGTTCCAACATATTTGTTCGCTATATTTCTCGAACTTATACTGAGTAATACTTTTATTATAAAGAATTTATTGTTATTTTTAATAATACTACCTTATTCAACTGTGGAAGGGATAGAATTTAGCTTGAAGTTGGCTTAAATTTTAGTTTATTTTTTAATTAATTTTGTTATCTTCTTTACTTTTTTTAGATATGTATATCAATTTCATATTATTGTTTATATTAAATAAATTTATTAAACTCAATTGTACTGTTTAACGTTTTATTTGATAAATAAAAAAGAGGCTGGGATGCGACCCACACTGATAACTTCCCATCCCGTTTGTCGATTTGTCTTGCTTAAAAGTTTGTCTATATGTACTCGTATCAATTTTTACCAAATTTGCGTACTATTTATGTATTTTTTATGAAAAACGGGCTGTTGGATTTTTATATAAAAATAAGTGAATATCGAAAATAATATTTCTGAGAAACAAAATAAGTTTGAAGCCAATATATCAAATTTTTGAAGAGATATTTGAGTCGAAAATCAATTTTTACAAACTATTATACATTTTTTTTTAGGTTCTTATTTTTTGTTCTTATTTTTTTTGTACTTCTACTCTGAACGTCGAACTTGTCGAGTTGTAGAAGCTGAGTAAGGTCAATGATTCTCGAGAATTTTCTCCAGATGAGTCCTGAAACTAAAGGACGTTCTTATCCCTCTACCTTCCCAAAATCATCATCCATTCCCACATAAACAAGGCATACCGGCCTACGCTTATGTCACCAACTCCCATCCCACCTCCCACGTTTGTAATGGCGAAAAAGCTAGCAACGATCCTATCTCCTATACTCCTTCTCACTCTAGGTAACCTAGCTGAATTCCTGTTACCGAATCCCAATCTTTCCTTACAAGTCAGAATGATGAACTAACGTCAACTGACTCCTCACCCTTTCTCTTCCTCCCCACCACCTCTCATCATTATTGGGCTGGATCTAAGGTGTTAAACGACCCGTGCCGATGATCAGCCTGGCTGGGGGCCCAATTCAAAAATAGCCCAGTCTCTAACGGAGTATCCGGATACCTGGCGACCTCCGGATTAACTAGCCTTATCTGTACATGCGAATCTCTGTGCAGATGGACCTCTTTTCTTCGCATCTCGTGGGACCAAAATGAACAAAACCAACAACAAAAACAAAAACACATGTGAGACCGGTATCACTTCAGGACCGGGCGGCAGCTTGGTGTCAAAGCCTGCTGTCGTATCTCTTGCGGCCAACACAGAGAAGGGAGTAGTGGCTAACCATGGACCCTCCTCTGCTGTTGGTAGCAACGAGAATAAAAAGGTAGCGATACCTAATTTCAGTAGTGGCAGGGTTGTGAAAAATGGCCCTACCACTACTACTGAGAACACTTCCAGAAATGGAAAAATCTCTAAAGGTCTTTATAGACAAAGGCGGCATGCGGCGAGAATCTTGAAGGCCTCTGGTGCATCATCGGGGGCTGAAAAGACACCGCAGCAAACCGCTAGCGTCGAATGGGCCAAAAGCATAATTGCTACAAATAGATCCAATAAGGACTCTACGTCCAAAAGAGAAAGATCTCTTGAGGGGGCCGCACCGACACCAAAACGGCCTCGGGTGCATAACACGAGCACCCCCCTCAATCCCATCAGGAAACAATCTAGTTTCAGTGACGTCGCGAAGGGCAAAGTCGTGGTTGCGGTCATTGACAGGAGCGATGATGATGGCACAATATCGGCTGATCGTTGGCAGTTGGTCAAGGTTAAGCTCTCGGGTGGCTTTTTGAGCATTTTGAGAGAGCTTCCAGGACCACTTCCTTCCATAAGCGATGGGGGTTGGCATCAAGGCCATGTCAAACTCATGGTTTGTGGCGACCAGAGATCTTGTGACCTTTACAAGCTTGCTGTCAGCCGGTTAGGTGAAGTTTGGCCAGGTGCGAAGCTCGAGGTTGTCGCTGTGGAAGACATTCCCAGCAGACCTAGAGCCCGTATCTGGATACCGATTGAACCTGCTGGTATCGAGGACATTCTCGAAATGGTCAAAGTGTGTAACCCGTCCCTTCCGACGCATAACTGGAAAATAGCCAAGCTAGAGGAGGTGAAGGGTCTTTATAGGAGCGCCATTGTGGTACTCAATAAAGAATCCTTGGCTCCTCTAGCCCTAAACGAGGGCTCCATAAACTATGGTTTCGAAACCATTAAAATTCGAATATATAAAAAAGATGAGGTTAACGCGGAAAGCGGGCCTCCAAAAACTACCGAAGGTGAACTAGCGGTTGGTGAACCTGGGACGTCGTCTTCTCTCCTAACAGAGGGTGACGATGCACTCTTGTCCTCTCCAATCGCGAATGCACCCTCTACAAAAGTCGTATACAGTCCATCCTTAATGGAGACTGAGGACGACCTTAACATGATCCTTCTGAGCGAGGACGAACTCTTGGGTTCATCCTCAGACACAGAGGATCAAAACAAAACCGTGGTGGAGGTTGATCTGCCTAATTGTAGCCAAAATGCTGCAGTTAGTACAGATTAATCTCCAACACTCCATAAAGGCCTCGGCCTCACTTCTTCTCCGTCTGGCGACTAACGGGGAAGATATTGTCCTGATCCAAGAGCCATGGGTTGCAGGATCCGTTGTTCGAGGACTCAGGACTCCTGGATACTACACACTTTGTGTGACAGATAAAGGTGAACCTAGATCTTGCATACTAGTGAAACGTAGCATTAATGTATTTTTACTCCATCGTTTCAGTGACAAAGATACCACCGTAGCTAGGCTAGAAACAACCAAAGGAAGTTTCTGGCTGGTATCGGCGTATCTTGGGCATGACCACCTTGGCCCTCTCCCTGGAAAAACCCTGGAGAAAGGCGTCGCTGAAGCGGAAAGGCAAAGGATCCGCCTAATTATTGGGAGCGATGCTAACGCTCATCATACTGTATGGGGCAGTACGAATATCAACGACAGAGGTGAGTCTCTTTTTGATTATATTCTTGGTACTAACCTCTTAGTAAGTAATGTTGGTAATGAACCAACCTTCATAACTAAAACTCGACAAGAAGTCTTAGACATAACTCTTGTCTCAGATAGTATACACCATATGATCTTGGACTGGAAAGTATCCAAAGAACACTCGTTCTCTGATCATAGATATATCCAGTTCAATATAAATGTGGATGATAACCCGAGTCCATTGACTTTTCGAAACTATCGGAAAACTGACTGGGCTTTATACAGGAACTTATTACAGAGTTTACTAGAACATGGACTATCTAGTCCTTCCTCTAACGCTAACGAACTTGACAACAAAGTCAATGACCTTACCTCAGCTATGAACAGATCGCTAGAAATTTCTTGTCCACTTATACACATAAGAGGAAAGAGGAAACCACAATGGTGGGCCTCAGAGCTTGACTCGCTCAGGAAGGAATGCAGGAAACTTTTCAACCGAGCCAAAGCTGCATGACTAGCCTCTTATTGGGACTCCTACAAAGAATCCCTAAGAATCTACAAGAAGGCACTAAGGAAATCCAAGCGATCTTCTTGGCGATCCTTCTGTGGCATGATAGAAGAAACTTCTGAAGCCTCTAGGTTACGGCAAATTCTTTCAACTAATCCAGCTATGCCAAGCTGCTTGAAAAATGCAGACGGCTCCTGGACTAATTCAAGTAATGAATCACTGAACCTACTATTGGACACTCACTTTCCTGGTAGTTCTCTTACCGAAACTTGCAACAGCTTTAAACGTTCAAGTTCAAATACAACATATCCACAAGGTCTGATCACAAAGGATAAGCTACAATGGACTCTCAACAGCTTCAAACCATTTAAAGCTGCAGGACCAGATGGAAATATACCAGCAGAATTACAAAAAGCTTCTGATATAATTGCACCAATCCTTGAGGCAATTTTTACCAGCTGTCTTTACCTGGTCCATGTTCCCTCGGCATGGAGAGAAGTTAAAGTTGTTTTTATACCTAAAGCAGGTAAATGCTCCCAAGTTAATCCTAAAGATTTACGACCTATAAGTCTATCGTCATTCCTTCTTAAGACCCTGGAAAGATTGATCGATATCCATTTAAGGGCACGTATCGATACAAGACTTCTGTCTTCGTCTCAACATGCCTACTGTAAGGGTAAATCGGTGGAAACAGCGTTACACACTTTAGTACGCACCATCGAATATTCCCTCCATCATAAAGAGTTCACTATGGTTGCTTTCCTTGACATCGAAGGTGCCTTTAACAACGTGGACACATCTGCAATCACTTCTGCACTGACATCTCTAAATGTAGAGAGTTCGCTTCGGGAGTTAATTCATTTAATGCTTACTAGCAGAATAATTAATTCAAAACTGGGCAACTCTTCTAGTAGACGATTCGTTAGTAGAGGGACACCGCAAGGTGGTGTTCTATCCCCTCTCCTCTGGAACCTAGTGGTGAATGAAATCCTAACTAGTCTGGATGCGGAGGGTTTCAGAGTGATAGCCTATGCGGACGACGTTGCTATAGCAGCTTCAGGAAAGCATCTTAATATCCTAAAAGAACTCTTACAAAATGCCTTGGACAGACTAATACTCTGGGCTGATCGGTGTGGACTGGGTGTTAACCCACACAAAACCGATCTGGTCTTATTTTCGAGGAGATACAAAATTCCATTTGTCAACCCTCCTTACATTAAAGGAATCCAATTAAAATTCTCAGACGAGGCCAAATACCTAGGTCTTGTCTTAGACAAAAAACTAAATTGGAAACGCAACATACAGGAAAGAGTCAAAAAAGCTACTGTAGCTCTCTTTTCTTGCAAAAAAGCTATTGGTAATAAATGGGGTTTACAACCCAGAATCACGCATTGGCTATACACATCGGTAATCAGACCGATTTTAACGTACGGTGTGGCAGTATGGTGGACTGCTTTAGAGAAAGGTATAAACAGGGATAAGTTGAATAAAGTTCAACGTTCAGCCTGCCTATGTATAAGCGGATCGCTTCGCACGACCCCGTCTGCGGCACTGGACACCTTGCTCTACCTTACACCTCTTGACATATTTAGTAAACAAATAGCTGCAAGCTCTGCTATCCGCCTCAATGCTTCGTCGCAGTGGACTAACAACAACATTGGCCACTCCGTAATTCTAAGGTACTTAGAATCAATTCCAAAGCACACAGACTACACCATCCCCCAACTACAATTCGATAGGAATTTCCAGATTTCTATACCTACCAGATCTTTTTGGGAGGATAGGACATTCTTAGAGGATGAGTCAATCCACTTTTACACAGATGGCTCAAAGACCAAAGAAGGGGTTGGTGGTGGTGTGTACTCTGAACGACTGAAATTAAGTCTCTCATTCCGCCTTCCCAATCATTGTAGCGTGTTCCAGGCGGAACTTTTGGCGATTAAGGAAGTCTTGTCTTGGCTCAAAGAAAACGTGATATCAACATCTGATATCCGTATTTTCTCCAACAGCCAGGCCGCTATCAAATCTCTGGACTCAGTCTCTACAAACTCTATAACAGTCCATAACTGTCGATCATCTCTAATGGAGATGGCACAACAGTTTAATATTCACCTTTGCTGGGTGCCGGGCCATAGAGACATTCCAGGTAACTGTAAGGCAGATGAACTCGCCAGGAACGGTACAGTACAACCCATCCTACCACGTTTGGCAAGTACTGGCATACCAATCGCTACTTGTAAACTGCTACTAATGCAAGACGCTGTGAGGAGGGCAGGCACCAGGTGGACCAACATCACCACGTGTCAAGCCACAAAAAACATCTGGCCAACACTGGATTTAAAACGTTCAAGGTGCTTGCTCTCTCTAAGCAGATCGCATATAAGCTCGATAATAGGTGTCATAACCGGACACTGTCTAATAGGAAAGCACGCCATGAGACTAGGCGTATTCTCAAATGACTTTTGCAGAAGCTGTATGGACGAGGAAGAGGAAGAAACGGTTCTTCATCTTCTCTGCACATGCCCTGCTCTAGCTCGAAAACGCAAGAATTACCTAGGAGAATTCTTCTTTAACGATCTAAACGATCTAAATCATATCGGGATAATCAGCCTCTCACGTTTCGTAAGAGACTCTAACTGGTTCCATTGAGCTTAGGAGGAAGCCTCAAGATTCATGTGGTATCACAATGGGCCATTAAACTGGCCTAAGTGTGTCCGTTCCATCTTGGACAGCCACTATAACCTAACCTAACCTAACCTATTTTTTGTAAAAAAAAACTGTCAATTCGATTTGTCTCAAGATTTTTCAAAATGTTAAAAACAATATTTCTTATAAGTTTTAATAAGTTTAAAGCCAATATTTAAAATTTTTCAAGAGATATTTGAGTCGAAAATCATTTTTTAAACAACTTTTGTTAATTTTTTTCGGTTTTTCTTTTTTTGTAAAAAAACTGTCAGTTCGATTTTTTTCACACTTTAACTGAATGTTGACAACAAAAATTTTTTGAAAGATAAGAGTAAATTAAAGACAATATCTCAAAGTTTTGAAAAGATATTTCAGTCGAAAATCAATTTTTACCAACTTTTATACATTTTTTTTTTAGGATTTTTATTTTTTGTAAAAAAAACTGTAAATTCGATTTTTCTCAACATTTTGAAAATAATATTTCTTATAAGATAAAAATAAGATTGAAGCCCTAATTTCAAGTTTTTAAAAGATATTTAAATCGATATTCAATTTTTATGAACTTTGAGTAATTTTTTTTTTAGATTTTTATTTTTTATAAGAAAAACTGTCAATTCGATTTTTCTTAAAATTTTATCAGATGTCAAAAACATTATTCTTCTTCGCACAAAATTGCTTTGGATATGAAATCATATTTTAGTCAAAAATTTTGGAGGTAACAAATTTTTGTTCAGTCTTTTTTATTTATAAAAAAATAACGTGGAATGGATATTTTTCAAAAAAATATAGTCCTTTGATATCACGTTACAATATATCTTAATATATAAAAATTCAGTGTCATATGTATGTTCCCAGTGAACTTTTCACCAAGTCAACCGATATCGGTGAAAGTTGGCAATTTATGTGTAATTTGGTCTAACTTAAGATATAGAATAGTTTATATTTCCATTAATGGTCTAAATTGTATGTATGTTGCATTAATATATAAAAATCCAGTGTCATTATGTATGTTCCAGTGAACTCTTCACCAAGTCAACCGATTTCGATGAAAGTTGACATTTTATGTGTAATTTGGTCTAACTTAAGATATAGGATAGTTTATATTTCGAGTAATGGTCTAAATTGTTTACATATATGTTGCAAATGAAAAATACTTAATATAAAATCTACTGTTCTAATTATATATGATCATTATGTTCTGGAAATATATTTTGACTTTGAAATAAAACTCAGCTAATCCCAAAGCTACCATCGGTGAGATGGACAAAATATGTAAGTATTGCCAAGCGTTAAAATTTCGCAATGAAACACCTGGCATCCGGAAAAGTTGTATTGCCATTACTTCCTTCTCCACCTGAACCCTTGAAATCACTACTTTCTGACATTTCAAATGATTCAAAATTATTTTTGCGTAAGACACAAAAGTTTAATTCTTGCTTTCAAATGACATCATTTGGAGCATCTAAAATTTGCGATCTCTCATCTGATGGTCGTAATTTTGAAACAACATTTAAAACACAAGGCCAAGTATACCATAAAATTGGATCATTGATGCCAATGCCAAATGAAGATACTAAATTTCTCCAAATCTACTTCATGGGCAGTTGTGAAGAACGTGTGCCAACTCGATAATTATAATTTTATTGAACAAGCAGAAGAGAGAGCAATTGTAGAAATATTTTTAGAGAACCGTAATCATCTGGTTCAACTGTTCAAAAGAGTATTACCACAATTGAAAAATGACAATTATGAAATTGTCATCAAAGCTGACAAAAAACCATCAGAAGAGCACGCTGGCAGATTCAATGCACCAACCGTAGATGAAGTTGCTATTATTATGGTCGGTGATCCAGTTGACAACAGATCTATTAAAATTACACACCGAGATAATACAGTAAGTAGAATTTCAGATATACACCGTTTGTACGACGCACTCTAATACCCATTGATATTCTGGTAAGGAGAAGATGAATATCACATCAATATCAAACAGTGTGATCCAATCAATGGTAATGAATTAAGTAAAAAAGTTAGTTCAATGAATTACTACGCGCTTCGATTAATGATTAGATATAATCAGACCAATTATATTCTTCGATATCGTCAGTTGTATGACGAAGAAAAAAATGTATAAAATCTGATTATGTTGGCTGTTGATGCTAAACAAAGTGGTTTCTTTTTCTTGGATGCACCAGGTGGAACGGGTAAAACATTTTTGATATCGTTGATCCTTGCGAAAGTACGGTCACAAAAGAAAATTGCATTAGCAATTGCATCATCAGGCATAGCTGCTACTCTGTTAGATGGTGGTCGAACAGCGCATTCTGCTTTTACGTTACCACTAGATGTCCATAACAATCCAAATGCTATGTGTAACATTAAGAAAAGGAGTGGAATGGCTACAGTGTTACAAAGGAGTTCAATCATAATTTGGGATGAGTGTACAATGGCTCATAAACATTTACTCGAAGTATTAAATAGAACTTTGCAGGATTTAAACAGTAATGACAGACTTTATGGTGGAGCTATTCTACTATTATGTGGTGATTTTCGGCTCTACTTTTGCTGTAGATTGCCAGACAATTTCTGTACTGTTGTTGAAACTAAAAATGATCTGATCGAGAGTGTCTTCCCAGATATAATAAATAACTATCTAAATCAATTAGCAATTATACGTTGCCTGTTCACGTTTAGGGAGACCATCGAGTTTATTTGTGTTGACAAAAGACAGGCTGACGAAAAATATTGTTCATCGATTGGCACTTCAGTAAACTTTAACTGTGATTTTATTTAATTTATGTTAAGCATAGTATTTATTAATAAAATAAAATTAAAGATGTTATGTAAATTAGTGTTCAATTTTGTCTATTAAGTCCTTCCTTAATTACTCAGCCACAGCAACGCGTGGTCGGGTCTGCTAGTTATTATATAAAATTCTAGTCTCTAGCGTTTTTGGTTCGTAAGATATTTAGGGCTAACCAAAATGTTCACCTTTTTTTCAAACTGCTATGTTAAAAAAGTTTTGTTGAGAGCCCTTTCTGCATCTTTCTGCCTTATTATCTGTATAACAAAATTTATTTGAAGTCGATATCTCTTCTGGTTCTTAAGCTATGGAGGGCGAAAAAACGTCGCGAACGTACGGACGTACGGACGTACAAACGTACGTACGCACGCACGCACAGACATCTTTCTAAAAAACTTTAATTTCGATTTTAGGGACCTTGAAACGTCGAGAAATGTCAAAATTTTCAATTTGACAAATCGGACCCATTACAATAACTTCCTATGGGAAGTTATTAAAGGCAAACAAAAAAAAAATCCTTAATTTTTGCAATTAAGTAAGCAAGAGCGAAAAACTAAGTAACTAAAAGTAAAGCTGGAAGTATTCGCTAATAAAATTTATAAAAACTGTTTTAAATTGTTGGCTCAGTTAACTGAAAAAAGAAAAACTGGTTGTTGTTTTTTGCTAATTCTTTTGAAAATCATTTTTTAACATCTTAAGGGAGTACTTTTGCAGCAAAAAACGGCTAAATTTTTAAAAATGTAAAAAGTATTTTCAAAAATGTTTTGGTTGTATGAGTTAAAGGAGAGTTTGTATACTTTTTAATTGAATTGAATAATTCATAATAATTTACAAATTTGATTCTACTTATAAAAGTCGTTGACTGTGTTCAATAGAGATATTATTTTCACATTTTGTAGTTAAATACATGAAATAATTAAAAAAATATAACTGCTGCTTTAGTAAACTTAATTAATATACTGTAGAATAATTTAAAATTATGAAAAAAATACATACACATTTAAAAAAAATTCATGTTAATCACGCTTCACAAAATTTAAAAAATTACTTCCAGTTAAAAAAATGTTTACAAAATTTGCGAAAAAATAAATAGGCAAAAACTTATTCCAAAACAAAAATGTTCGGGGAAAAATTACGTATACGCCCCAGATTTGCCTTTTACATACATTTTTTGAGGAAATAATACATTTTTGGATTTATTGAAGAAATATTAAATTTAAACTATATATGAACTATGAACAATTATGTCTGTTCTGCAAAAATAATGTAATCGGTGTTATTTTGTATGTTTCTTTTGATATTAAGATTCCTAGGAAAATGTTTTATTAACGACTTCATTATAACAGACGAGATAATCAACATGTTACAGCAGAAGGCCATGACTTGGTAGGGAGCATGCACAATATGGTCGGAAAAAAGTATGTCCGATTAGTGGAATCTCAGCATGGTTTCAAATACATGAAAAGGAGACCCTCTTAATTTCGCCAACCGCAGAGACATCAGTCTCTTTAACATTGCATATAAGATAATCTCTGACGCATTATGTGAACGTCTGAAACCCTTCTTCGATAACTTGATAGGTCCTTATCAGTGCGGCTTCAGACCAGAAAAGTCCACTATCGACCAAATATTCACACTACGGCAGATCTTGGAAAAAAAAGAAGAACTTCAAATCTATACCCACTATCTGTTTATGGATTTTAAAATATGACGGTATCTTCAGGGAATTGTTCCACAGAGCAATGTCTAGTTTGGAATGAATGAATGACGATAAAGAGTGCACGTTGCTCTATCAAGGTCACTGCTTCTTTCGACTTAGAAGGCAATTGAGAAGTTAAGTCCTCTCTCATCCTGGACCGTCAAAGAAAGATACGAGCGTCTTAGATGCTTCGAGAAAAAAATTCTTCCGGTGAATTTTGGTCCTGTATGCATAGATGGAGAATGGAGGAGAAGATATAACGACGAATTGTATGGGAGGTACAGCGACTTTGACATAATTAACAGAGCTAAAGGTCGTGTAAGGAGGATGGACATCAGCCCGGAAGGTCTTCGAATCCAATCCTGCTGGACGGTGCAGTAGAGGCAGACCGCGACTCAGATGGCGCACGCAGGTGGGGGAAGACTTTAACCAAAATTGCTTGTGAAACTGGAGACAGCTAGCTAGGGACCGAACTGGCTGGATACGCATGTTGGTTGAGGTCTTGGTCCGCCCTGGACTGTAGCGCCACCTTAAGTAAGTAAGTTAGTATAATCAACATTGAATTTTTGTTATTACATATACATAAGTATTCATAAAATGGGAACATTCCAGGCTCGTATAAATGTCAAAAACCCATCCCTAGTAAGATCGTAGTCTAACTTTTATCGGTGTTATTGGTACTATGGATATTGTTTTTGTTATTCGTGTAAAATCCTGCTATACTATGGATAGATTTTCCAACAAAACATGTCTGCAAATTTGTATTGAATATTGTTTTTTTTTTTTTTATCTAAAGACCGATATAAAAGCAGAATTATATTAAAACATTTTTATTTTTCCGCAATGATTTGAATTTACTTTAAATAATATTGTAGTGAAAATAACTCTTGAGTTGACCAAGAAGAGATTTTAGCTATAACTGTGTAAATCACTTTGCTTTGAAACTTTAATATAACCCAAAAATCTGGATTTATTCATACAACACATACAAAATATTTTTGATTATGATATTTCGTTTTAATTATAATGCTTGAACGTTGATATTATGTGTTTTGGACACATATTGGTATCTCAGCTATAACTTGACGAATGTTGATTTTTAAGTGCTCAAAAGTTAAAGGTTTATCTGCATAAACACTATCTTTCACGTATCTCGACAAAAAAAAACTCCAGATGTGTCGAATCGCTTGATCTTGGCGGCCACTTGATATCGCCATGACGAGAAATTAAGAGGCCAGGAAATTTCTCTTGCAATAAAGCCATATTCACTCGAGTTGTGTGGCATGTCTTGTTTAAGTCACATATTCTTTATGTCGTATTTTTCAATAGCAGCAAAAAAAGTCGAATTGACGTATACAGTCGATCCATAGTCGTTTTCGAAGAAGCAGGGTCCAATCACAACTCCTGACCAAAGAAAAATTCAAAAACCTACAAGAGCAACACAAAGATGAGAAAAAAAGAAATACATTAAATTCAAATTTTTAATCTCACAAAAAATGTTGTTATTAACATTTTGTTAAAGTATTCGAAAAATTAACAAAGTGGAACAAATTAGATTTTATGAGTATGGATCGTATCCCAGCATCTTTTCGTATAGTTATCATCAGGTTCAGTGTCCATTTTTAAACAATTTAGTTCTAAAAACTTTAGTTTTCCATTGTAATGCATCCTATCCTTTAGTCCAAGTTCCTACAGACACTTTTTCTTTTTGTCACACCACATGAAAGTAGAGTAGTAACGTGGCACTCAATACTTTGGTCCAATTAAAAAACAGTGCCCTTGGCATAATGGTTAATGCATATAGTACTGTGATATCAGAGGTTTTAAGTTCAATATCTGCCTCTCCCACCAAAAGTTTTTTCAACCGGTATCTCTTGCGAAAAATTTACAAATCCTCCAAGAGTAAATCATATGATGAACAGTGCGTTATCAAATTAGCCGTTCGGATTCAGAATACGAAATTAAAGTCCCATTCATCCTCCTCTACGAGCTGTTTCAACGACTGATTTATTTACTTAAAAGGTGCATATATGTATTCTAAAACAATCCCTATTTTTGTAAAAGGTTTTAAAAAGCGATCAATTTTCGTAAATATCAGACTTTCAACTAAAAAAAAAATAAGACAGATTTCAAATTCCAGCGTCTTGCATTAGCAGCAGTTTACAAGGTAGTGGTATGCCAGTACTTGCCAAACGTGGTAGCATGGGCTGTACTGTACCGTTCCTGGCGAGCTCATCTGCCTTACAGTTACCTGGAATGTCTCTATGGCCCGACACCCAGCAAAGGTGAATATTAAACCGTTGCTCAATCTCCATTAGATATGATCGACAGTTCTGGACTGCTATAGAGTTTGTAGAGACAGAGTATAGAGAATTGATAGTGGCCTGGCTGTCAGAGAAAATAGGGATAACAGATGTTGATATCACGTTTTCTTTGAGCCAAGACAAGACTTCTTTTATAGCCAAAAGTTCAGTCTGGATCACGCAACAATATTTGGGAAGGCGGAATGAGAGACTTAATTTCAGTCGTTCAGAGTACAAACCTCCACCAACCCCTCATTTTGTTTTTGAACCATCTGCATAAAAATTGATTAACACGTCTTCCAGGAATGTGTTATCCTCCCAGAAAGATCTAGGAAATATAGAAATCTAAAGTTGTGAATTGCAGTTGAGGGATGGTGTAGTCTGTGTGCTTTGGAATTGATTCTGAATATCTAAGAATTACGGAGTGGTCAATATTGTTGTAAGTCCACTGCGACGAAGCTTTGAGGCGAATAGCAGAGCTTGCACCTATTTGTTTGCTAAATATGTCAAGAGGTGTTAGGTAGAGTAAGGTGTCCAGTGCCGCAGATGGGGTCGTGCGAAGCGATCCGCTTATTCATAGGCAAGCTGAATGTTGGACATTATTTAATTTGTCGCGGTTTATTTAATTCGTCGCGGTTAAAGCCAATTTGTGATTCTGGGTTGTAAGTTCCATTTATTGCAATAGCTTTTTTTGCAAGAAAAGAGAGCTATAGCAGCTTTTATGACTGTTTCCTGTACGTTGCGCTTCCAATTTAGTTTTTTATCTAAGACAACACCCAGGTATCTAGCCTCGTCTGAGAATTTTAATAGGATTCCTTTAATATAGGGACGGTTGACAAATGGAATTTTGTATCTCCTCGAAAATAAGAATTAATTGGTTTTGTGTGGGTTAACAATCAGTCCACACCGATCAGCCCAAAGTATAAGTCTGTCTAAGGCATTTTGTAAGAGTTCTTTTAAGGTGTTAAGATGCTTCCCTGAAACTGCTATAGCAACGTCATCCGCATAGGCGATCACTCTAAAACCCTCCACATCCAGACTAGTTAGGATTTTATTTACCACTAGGTTCCAGAGGAGTCGGATAGAACACCACCTTGCGGTGTCCCTCTACTAACGAATCGTTTGCCAGAATAGTTGCCTAGTTTTGAGTTATGTGTTTACATAATAAGGGTAATATATCCCCTTGAGTGTGCGCTTATATATAAAAAAAGGGTTTTGAGTAGATTATCTGCTAGTCAGCATTAAATGAATTAACTCCCGAAGCGAATTCTCTACATTTAGAGATGTTTATGCAGATGTTTCCACGTTGTTAAAGGTACCTTCGATGTCAAGGAAAGCAAAAATAGTGAACTCTTTATGATGGAGGGAATATTCGACGGTGCGTACTAAGGTGCGTAGCGCTGTTTTCACCGATTTACCTTAAAAGTAGGCATGTTGAGACGAAGATAGAAGTTTCAATTTCAGTTTGTATCAGTACTTGCCCTTAAATGGATATCAATCAATCTTTCCAAGGTCTCAAGAAGGAATGATGATAGACTTATAGGTCGTAGATCTTTAGTACTGACTTGAGAGCATTTACCTGCTTTGGGTATCCCAACAATTTGTTGTCGGTTATTATGCTCACATGTCATAGTAACAATTTCATAGCTGTCTCAGAGGTTTTAGGGCTTTCCATTGTCAATGGTTTTTTGGACTATTTTGTTAACAATGATCTGTTTTTATATTGAAGAATCAATATTAGATTGGTCAATGTGACTTAGTACCTCGCAGAGCCTTATGTCATTCTGTGAGCCAAGAGCAAGCTTCGATTTCAAAGAACAGAAAACATTGCTTAAAAAAAGAGATACATCTTAAATGTTAGCGGTAACTCTTAACAAATGTGCTAAACCATTTTGTTACTATATTATGTGCTTTTTTAACAACAAGCTGAGTCGCAATATTATTCAACATACATGTTTACTTTCACCAAAAAAATCACAAGAAAAGATCAGCCAAATTAAAATCATACAAGCTTACGGACAAGAAGGTATGACGAAATACATTTTAAAGAAACTAGCCTTTGTTATGTCCATATTGATCCAAACTTGGTATTTTGTTTCAAATAATTGTTAAAACCACCGTCAAATGCAAAATTATGTTAGTAAGATATACCTAAATAAGTTCAAACATGTACTCTTAAAAAAATAGATATCTAACCAAGTGCCTATAGGTCTATAGTATGCATAAAAAAGGAGCTGTAGTATCCCTTATACAAAATTCAATTGCTTAGAAAATACTTTTTGTTGTTCATGACTAAAGGCAATCCGAAGCTAGGACGTAATCAAAAATCATAAAGAATATTTATTTTCTCCATCCATAGTCATTCCATTTCCATCACAACCGCCTTCGCTCCCCACCACAGGTTCAAATTTGAATAACATTGCGTTGAATCTGTGAAAATATATAATTCTCATTTTGTCTTCCGCTTATGGTAAATTATGCTATTATCTCTTGTAAAAATCATCTTCAATATACATTTCATTAGCAATTTAGCCACATAGAAGAACCCTCAAGCTGATGAGAAAGAAGCCTTCTGATGTCTTTGCCTTTGCCTCTGTGATTCAATCCAGTTCAGCTTTAGCTTCAGCTTCAACATCAACATAAACATCAGCTCAAGCTCAACATAACAAAAAGACCGCATCAAAAGTTGCGGAAGCAGTGTCGCACATCGACCTCAAAATAATCATTAGTCCTTTCGTTTCGAGTGGTGCAAATAAATTAATGTCAAGGCTCTGTCGTAAAACAATTTATAAATAACATGCTGCATTCTCTTTTGGTTATTTCTCATCATCCCTTGTGCAACATAGATACACCCTATATATATATATATACACATAGGGACATGCAGAGGTGGTGGAGTGAAATAAGGAGTAGAGAGGAAGGAGTCGCTTTCGCTTCTCACTCAGTTCCGTTTGCTCTGTGTTGCAGTATCTACTTATGTAAGGCTATTAAATGCCACCCCATTATTCGGTCCCATCTGTCATTCTAAGTGATGGGGAGCTTAACTCACAGAACCCCAACACCGATATAATAAATAATATTCATGGTAAAAACTTCATCCTTCAACTCTCTATCTCTTTTTTGCTCTATACATACCTATCTATCTATCTATCTCTTTCCCTGTCTATCTATAATACCACCATAAATATAGTAGTTCTAATAAATACAGATAGAGCAATGAACAACGACTACTGGTGACTGGAGACTGAAAGCGGTGGGGGATCAGAAAACCACCCTTCCTGGTGGTTGGATGATGGGCTAAAGGGTAGACGCTCTAAGGATATACCTACATAGACATAGAGTATGCAGATAGAAGCATCAAAGTAGACGGATATGGAGATAAGAGAAATGAGATGAGAGAGAATGTCGAGGACATGGAGATAGAGAAGATAATGGCATCAATGTCGCCATAATCAAATTTGTCAGTTGAGCTTGTTTTATTCGATTATATCCTTGTGATGATCCTTTGCATATTCTGGATTTTTTTATTCTTCTTTTTGTTGATTTTTTTTTCTTGTGTTGCTGCTGCTAGTTTAGGATACCAATTTATTTTCCGGCTCCTGAAGGTTCTAAAACAATTTTTCATCGGTTTGGGTTAAGTTTTGGGTTCATATAACCATAGCTGTATACCTTTGATATATATGTAGATACTTTTTTTTTTGTGTTTATGCTCCAAAGGTCTTCCTTTTCCTATTATTATGATTTGAGTTGAATGAATTTAAATGGGAATATCACGTCATCTCTCTCTCAAAGGTACAGGCTTTATAGACAGAGTGAATTATGTAACAATTTTGAATGATATTTTTTTATTTTATTTTTTGAAGAATACACTCGTATAATAAATTTAGATATTTTGTGGCAATATACATTTATAATAAAATTATATTGATTGTTGACCTAAATGGTATTTATGAACTGTTAAATTTTGTGAATTGTGTATGTTTGGAAACATTTATTATGATAGTCATCAATTATTCTAACATGAATAAATTGATAAGAATCATTAAATTTATGTACCTACGCATTCGTATAAAATATACAGGGTGAAACAATATCAATAGAGCAATATATTGAATTGATGTGCTTATTTCAATTGAAAATAATGTATGAAAAAGACTTGAAAAACATGAGAAGAATGGTTACGTAGAAGCATCATGCTAAGTATACCCCAAACCCCAATTAAGGTTAAAATGAGTTTATGCCAACTTTATATCCGAAGACTTTTGATAGAAATAATAATTTTAAAAAACTTACTCGTATTTAAAGTCAAATATTCACAAGTCATAACGCAATGAGAAATTGTAGAAAACAAGATACACATATAGTTAAAATATTTAAGCTGCATCAAGAAGATACAGATTTGTACTTGCATTACTTGTCAGACATCAAAAAATTTTGTTTGGTAAAATTAATGTTTTATTTAAACTTATCTCTTCAAACACTTGGCTATGGATTTGTCTAAAAGAACTTGATGTGATGGTCAATTTAAAGCAATAGAAACAAAAAAACTTTATAATTACTGCACACCATGTTTAAAGTATGTTATCACATTGGTATAAGGCATTTTTCTTTAAAAAAAACTAAATTTTGAGCTTAAATGTTTTCTTTGAAATACGTTTCATTTCTTAATAAAACTTAAAGATTTCTATACCACCCAGATCTTTTGCGGAGGATAGGACATTCTTGGAGGATGAGTCAACCCATTTTTACACAGATAGGTCAAAAACAAAAGAAAGGGTTGGTGGAGTTACGTACTCTGAACGACTGAAATTAAGTTTCTCATTCCGCCTTCCCAATTATGGTAGCGTGTTCTAGGCGGAACTTCTGGAGATAAACGAAGTCTTGTTCTGGCTTAAAGAAAGCGTAATATCAACATCTAATATCCATATTTTGTCATATAGCCAGGCCGCTATCAAATCTCTGAACTCTGTCTCTACAAACTCTGTAACATTCCATAACTGTCGATCATCTCCAATGGAGATGTCACAACAGTTTAATATTCACCTTTGCTGGGTTTCCATTCCACTTTACTGTAAGGCAGATGAACTCGCCAGGAAAAGTCCAGTACAGCCCATCCTACCATGTTTGGCACACACTGGCATACCAATTGCTACTTGTAAACTGTTGCCAATGCAAGACGCTATGAAGAAGGCAAACACCAGGTGGAACAACATAACCACATGTCAGGCCAAAAAGAAACATCTGGCCAACACTGGATTTAAAACGTTAAAGGTGCTTGCTCTCTCTGAAAAGATTGCATATAATCTCGATAATACGTGTCATAACCGGACACTGTGTAATAGGAAAGCACGCCACGAGACTAGGCGTATTCTCAAATGACTTTTGCAAAAGCTGTATGGACGAGAAAGAGGAAGAAACATTTCTTCATCTTCTCTGTACATGCCCTGCTTTAGCTCAAAAATGCAAGAATGACCTAGGAGAATTCTTCTTTAACTATCTAAACGATCTAAACATATCAGCACAATCAGCCTCTCATGTTTCGTAAGGGACTCAAACTGGTTCCATTGAGCTTAGGAAGAAGCCTCAAAATTCATGTGGTATCACAATGGGCTATTAAACTGGCCTAAGTGTGTCCATTTCCATCTTGGATAGCCAATATAACCTAATTTAACCTAACTTAATGCATCTTATGTTCTTTGGATGGAACTATTATACTTAAGGGTTCATACAAACCAGTCATAAAACGCTGGACATTTACCTAGGTCCCACAATTTTCTTGGAAAAAAAACTACTTAAATTCAAAATATTTAAACGACCTAAAAGTCCATCAAAAATATATGTTGGCGTTTCTTCAAAGTGTTCTCACTGAAATCCTGTCTTAGATTGAGACAACTTTATTAATACGCGACTTTTGTTTGTGTTCAGTTTATCTTATTTAAGTTCTTACAAAAAACTAAAAGTGAACCATATCCAAGCAGATTAAATTTGTTAATCATCATAACAGCGTTAAAAAAATATAGCCAAGTCTAATTTATAAAAAGGAAAGATTTTAAATACAAATTCTATAGACAAACAATAAACGGAAAATGGATGACTGTTGAGTTATAAATTCAAAATATCCTTACAGCCCAAAAGGATATCAATAATTTTGTCTTCTAAGAATGCAATGATATATAAACAACTTATGAGCTTTTTTCGGAGGGGCCAAACAAAATCTAATTCACCGTGACCATGATGCCAGGTAAAAAGCTGAAAGTCGAATAAATTTAGTTAAACTGAAAAATATTTCCAGTACTTGATCTTTAACTCTTTTTGCCGAATCATCAATTTTTATATAAGGCAACATATTCCTCATTATCGTATACACAAAGAAGAAATATGAGCGATTACTCTTAAGAAAGCTTCCATTAAGATAACACTAGAGATACTACCTTCATATTTTCAAAAACATTTATAAACATTTATGAACACTGTCCCAAAAGGACTGATGATATGGACCCCAAATAAATAAAATGCACGACTGGGTCGCACGAACTTGCTCCTGTATGCTAAGAGTATGTTTAAAAAAGTACTTACAGTGGACGTCCAGTATAACGAATGATATAATGTTCGAGGTCATTCTCTATATCGAGAGCGTTCGTTATATCGATCGACTTTTCCATTCAAAAAAATTTAAGTAAGTGGTTGATTTATTAATTTTATTAATAATTTTGGCACACGGAATTTTATTGAAATTTCCTTAAGTGAAACGCCTTTGTTGCACTCATCAATAATTTTGACTTTTTCCTTTAATGAAAGTCGAGTAGGTACGTTGAGATTTTGTATTCATTTTAATATTTTGTACACAAAACTAAATCTACAAAATTATTAAGGAGCGTTTCAACCAGACGAGACTTTAAACAACAAAAACACTATTTAACTGCTAACATTATCTTGCCGTCGTGTCATTGAAGATGTGTGTGTAAGACCGTACATAAAATCCAAAACTGCATAGCGATAGACAAACCCAAAAATAAGAATTCTAACAAAAATGTTTTAGTAGGCGATGCGAAGACTAAACGAAAAACAGAAAGCTTGTTATAGTTTTGAACCTTTGGCGCACACACATACATATGTACGAGAATAAACTTATGTGTTGACATAAAAATATATGCACAGATCACAATGGCAAGAAAAAAATCATTTTAAGGCAATATAATATACGCGTTCGTTATATCGGATAGCAAATTTTTATCATCGTTCGTTATTTAGAGATGTTAATGTAAATTTCAAAAGCGTTCGTTATATCGCAAATTCGCTATATCGGGCATTCGTTATATTGGACGTCCACTGTATATAAGATTTAAAAATATACCTGTAAATTAAGTTTGTCTTCAAAGATATAAATGCCATTATGTACAATTGTACATAATGAAAACCATAGTACTCTCATGAGCACACTTTTAGGGCGACCAGATGCAGAGTTGTTGGCATGGCGTTAGTATCGAAAGTGGAGAAATTCAGCGGGAGCGCGAGAAAAATATTATTTCCATTCCCATAAGCAGCCAGCAGAATAAGGGAGATGATTAATTTTCGACCCAAAAAGTCTACACAATTTCCTTCATTATATTTGAGTCTATCCTTGTATATATTTTCACATAAAGAGCTTCGATATGAAGGTTGATGAATTTGTTTTTGTTTTATTTATATCAATGCACTTTATATAAAAAACAAAATGGCTTAATATTGTATATCTAATAAGGGGATGAAACAAAGTTTTGCATGCTTGCGTCAGCTGTTTAGGATCTTTTACCGATATTTGTTATTATTTACATTCATAAGTCTGCTTTTACTTGGGTACGATCTTTGTATATGAAAAATGGTTTGTATTATGTATAAAGCTACGATGCGATTCATATAGATTCAACTTGTTCCTTCAAAGCTTTTTTCCTTAAGATAGCTTTATTGTAATTTCATATTAGAAGAACCAGGATGGAAAATAAATAAGACAAAAAAGAGACAGACCATGAATGTTTAAATTGTAAAGCGATCGCCTATTGGTTGTGTAGTTAGGTAACAGGTAGATGTCTAAAACGAATAAAGAATAGTCCATTGGTGTGCTTAGCTTTATGCAGATAGATAGATAAGGACATGTTTATGATGATAATGAAGGAATGTTATTGGTAGCTAAAAGGTATGTACTACATTCCTTATTTACTACAAGTTTTCAGCGCAAACATGGAATTTGTACGTTCAGTTTATTTATTTTGCTAAAGTTTAAAAAAAATTACCAGCATACGAACAGGTACAAGAAATTGCTTATCTTGTGTTGTTTTCAGCCAGGCTTTTGTGCGTTTTGGATTTAAGTTATGAAGTGACACGTAAGCAGTAGTTGTAGAAGTTGTACGTAATACCTTTATAAATAGGTTAATTTGTATACGTTGAAAAAGTGATTCTAATGAAAATACAAATGTATACTCTTTTCTGGCCCGTTTCTTTAACTTGTACTAGGTTAGGTTATAGGTTAGGTTATAGTGGCTGTCCAAGATGAAAACGGACACACTTAGGCCAGTTTAATGGCCCATTGTGATACCACATGAATCTTGAGGCTTCCTCCTAAGCTCAATGGAACCAGTTAGAGTCCCTTACGAAACGTGAGAGGCTGATTATACTGATATGATTTAGATCGTTTAGATCGTTAAAGAAGAATTCTCCTAGGTAATTCTTGCGTTTTCGAGCTAGAGCAGGGTATGTGCAGAGAAGATGAAGAACCGTTTCTTCCTCTTTCTCGTCCATACAGCTTCTGCACAAGTAATTTGACTTGTATACTTGTACTAAGTATTTATTCTTTTATATAGGCGAAGGCAAGTAAATCATGTGTGAAAGAAACTTATTCCTAAAGAATAATATTTTAAAATCACAAATATACAAAGTT